>NC_056729.1:1674171488-1674371488 GCF_019279795.1 Protopterus annectens
TGTAGCATTTCACTTATCACCTTCTTAATTCCTGACACTGTCCTTCTCACCGCAACCTCCATAGTCCCACCAATCAACCATGTAGCTATTAATCATACCTCATCTTATAAATTCATAGATTAGTACTAGGCTAACTGTCCTCGAGGGCCATTTTAAGAATAGCCAATTACCCCATGTGAGAATCAAACCCTGCACCTTGTGTTTCTAAGGTAAGCACCTTATCCATTACACCAACCTCCCACCCCTCATCATCCTCCTATATGGAAACAAGCCAAAGGTCTTGCTGAAGTCCAAGTAGACATTATCCATTGGTATGTCCCTGTCAACCCAGTTGTAAAACTGGATAAGGTCTAGCAGTTCCATCTAGCCATGAATGTATATTAGTTTCTTTCCTGAAAACTGCTGTCTTCTAGAAACACTAGCTGCCTTCTCCCAGGATTCTGTCCATGACTTTCCTTACCACCTCTGTTAAGCTAACAAGTCTGTAATTCGACAGATTTGTTCTGTTCCTACATTGTACAAGGGTACCACACTTGCTTTCTTCTGGTCTTCAGACACTTAAAATGTTAAGAATAAACAAAAGTGCTACCGGCACTAAATGTTCTACAAGAAAACAGCTCCAGTACTTATTATTAATGCCCACCCCTCCAGGCATGTCTAAAGGTCAGTTCCCTGTGCTTTCTCCTATTAACCTGGTGAGCTTGGGCATCCCAAGGCAATGTAGCAACTGCCTCATGTACACTGACAACCCTCTCCTCCTACCTCCCAACATTCTGACTTTCAAGAGATGCACTTATATATATATATCCAGATTGGAACCTATACACTCTCCAGCCAAGACCGGAGTAGCTGGTCAAGAGGAGAAGGTCAACACTTGTACTACACCACATGGAACACATAGCCCTCAAGAAGACACAAGCATTGCCTTCACATACAAACACAAACCACACAACCACCTTCATGGAGGTTCCCAATAAAAATCTACCCAAACAGCAGAGCCCTCCAAAGCAGAAATGCACTTGACCACCACAACACAACACTAATCACGAGACACACAACTCTTCTAAACAGTGTACCACTCAACCAAAGCCCCTAAGGCAAATCAGCATACCCAATATAGGTGACTCGATAGTGAGGCACACTGATGTCCCACTCACTAGGCTGAATAAGGAGAAAGTAACAGTCAGCTGCCTGTCAGGTGCCAGGTTCCACCACATAACACATGCACTCAGGTCCCTCAACAACAGGTACAAATATGACTCTGTCATTATACATGTGGGTGTGAATGACCTGAGACGTACCTCCCTGGACTACATGAAAAGAGACATGAAGGAGCTCTTGGATTATGTAGTCCAGGGCGGGTATGATCCTAGCCCTGAGCAGCATCCTACCATCATCCAGAATGACGCCACAGTACAAGCAAAAAATTATTGATTTCAGCAATTGGCTAAGTTTCTGGTGTCATTCTAAGGGGATCCAGTATATGTCTCGATGCTTTGCTAGAGATGGCCTACATCTGTCACCCCTGGGCTTCCGAATACTGACCAAGGCTCGTGCCACCCCTGTAGTGCTTTTTTAGGTGGTGTTCCAAAGACCAAATTACCACTGTAACAGCTACAAACAAATGCAATCATGCTGCTCAATGCTAGAAGTCTAAATCTCAAAATGCACTAGCTCAAAGCACTCCTTAAAATTGAGAACATCGACATTTGTGCTGTAACAGAGACCTGGTTCAAAGCAGCAGAAAGCACCCCTGCACTACCAGGCTATAACTCATTCCACACCTTTCGGTCCCAGAACTTGGACTGAAGCTCCAAAGGCAGTGGTATTTCCATATTCATAAAGGATGAACACACCTCTAGACTGGTAGCCCAACATAATGCATCAGAGATATTTCAGGTGCAGCTAACATTGGGTAAGACAGCGATTCAAGTCATAGCCTGCTATAGGTCCCCAACCATGTCCCAAGACTCACACTCCATGTTCCTAAGCACCCTGGAGAATATTAGGGTCCAACCTAACACTCTCATACTGGGCAACTTCAACTACCCCTCCATTAACTGGGAAAACTACTCATGTACCAATACACTTGCCCAGCATTTCCTGGAATTCATTAATTTCAATCCCCTGGACCAGCTCGTTCTTATTCGTACTAGACGTAGCAACATCCTTGACCTGGTCATTACTAACATGGGCGACCGTTGCTCTACACCAATAGTCAACTCCTCCCTGGTTAGATCTGACCACAAACTAATCACCTTGGAACTCCACACCCCTCCCACCCCACCACCGCAAAGGTAACCACTTTGAAAAACGTCTCCAAAGCTAACTTTGGGTTCCTAAAAACAGAGGTGGCTAACTTCGCGGTACCCATGCAAATGGAAAATAGTTGCATGTCCACTGAATCATACACCAATGCACTGTACAAACCCGTACACAAATTCATGGATCTCACCATACCCAATAGAACCAAAACACTCTCCTCCAAAAAAGGAAGCAAATCTGGTGTTCCCTTGCCATAAACAAACTCTACAACAGAAGGAGGCAACTGATGCAGAATAAAGTGAAGTCCCAGGCTGGAAAAACTCCCTTATCAGCCTCAACAAAAAGTTGAGATCCCTCATCAAATTTTCTAAAGCTAGCTATGACAACAGAATTGCAGCAGATAGTAAAGACAACCAGAAGGCCTTCTATAGTTATGTAAAGAATCTCCATGGCAATACCCAGATTTGTACAATGGTACCTCCTATACCAAGCCAACAGATATTGCCAATATACTGGCCAACAGATTCAGTGCCAACATTACCCCCCCCCCCCCAAGGACCAATCACAATACCAGTAGATTGCCAGGCACCCAGTATTACTGCTGCACAGGTTAAAACAGCACTGTCCAAGGCAAAGAATACAGCTTCTATGGGACCTAACAATATCCCTGGCTGTGTTCTACATAAACTACAGAGTGAACTGGCACCACAACTGTGTGCCCTGTTCAGTCATAGCCTCACCTCAGGCTTTGCCCCTACCAAATGGCACATTGCTACAGTCATCTCTCTCCACAAAGGAGGAGCGACTACAGACCCTGGCAACTATCACCCTTTTAGCCTGATGAGTCTGATATACAAAGCTATGGACCACATCATCATGGAACTAATAAACAAGGATATAGTGAATCTCCAAATTCTGGATCATGCACAGTTTGGTTTTGTGAAGGGGAGATCATGCCTGGCTTAACCTGGTCAACTTCTTTGAGTCAGTCACCAGAGCTGTGGATGAAGGCAAGAAGGTTCATACAGCTACCCTGAGCTGGTCAAAGCCTTTGATACCATTCCCCACTCAGGAATCATAGAAAAACTCACTAAGCTAGGCATCAACCTCTATTCACTAGGTAGGTTGCAAACTGTTTCACAAATAGAACCCACAGTGTGAAAGTAGCTGACTCCAAGTCAGACTGGTGACCAATCACGAGTGGACTCCCACAGGGTTTGGTCCTGGGTCCTCTCCTGTTTGGTATCTACTTCTCTGAAGTCCTGGCCAACATGAAGGGACTCTGGCTGACAAAGTTTGTAGACGATTGCAAGATGGGAGCTATTATTAACTCCCCAAGTGATGTTGACATCCTGCAGAAAGACCTTACTGAGACCAGCGACTGGTGTCAGAACCATGGCCTTAAGCTCAATGCCAAAAAATGTGTTGTTATCCCCTTTGGGAAAAACATGGTTCCCATGAATTACCACATCAATGGTAGTCCACTGAACACAGAAGGCATTACAAGAGATCTGGGAACACAGGTTAACAGCAACCTCTCTTTTGACCACCACATTGCCTCTGTGGTCAGAAAGTCCTTCTATGTGGCACATCTCATTACTAAGGGTTTTGCATCCAGGAAGAAAGAGGTCATTGTCTCCGTCTACTCTTCCCTCATTAAGCCAATAATTGAGTACCATACCCCATTTGGCATGTACCTCACTAGACACCTGCAACAACTGGAGAGGCCACAAAAGTACCTCACAAAGAGGATCATAGGCCTTAAAAACTTGTCCTATACGGACAGACTCAAAAATGTAACTATTCTCTGTCTCATATTGCCTACTTAGAGGTGATGTCTACTTGACATACAAAGCCATGTCTGACCCAGCTCTGTTAAAAATGCAACATCTAAAGAAATCCCAATCCCTCTGCACCCCACACTCCGGAGACTTCAACCTCATTACCACAATTAAAAGAACATGCTGGAGGGACAGGTTCATAACCCAGAGCCTGCCCGTGCTATGGAACAGACTTCCCATACATTTCAAACAGAGCACCTCACTGGCCCTCTTCAAGAGAAATCTTGATGAGAGGATGGGAAACAGAAAATTCATCGCAGAGGCACTGGGAACTAAAGTCAGGTAGCACGCTGCCAGGGAAATCCTATGGGCTAGGCTTGTAAAGGCCCCAGGGCCATTAGCCTAGTACACACCTATGAACCTATAACATAATAACATTACGTAAAGCAAGAAACAAAATCAATTGCAGAAGTGAATGAAATGAGTGAATATTTAGTTATCAGAGATGCAAAAAAAGCCAACGAAACTAAGAGCTGTTATTACAGTCACCATCCAGTATCCATGAAGTTCAGAATAAACGTCATAAAAATAAGAAATTAGTAAAAAAAATGAAAACATTGTATCAATAAGTGGGGCAAAATAAATGTATGAGTTGCATTAATGTAGTGGAATTTATTGTAGGTGTTTGTGGGGTTGAGAAGGAAAAGTTATGTAATAAGAGTGTATAATGTCAGTGATGGGTGGAGGCAAATGAAAGGTACATTTTGGGAACTATTAGAAATTAGTGAGTTTTGACAAGATAGCACCCTTTCTACCTTTTATTGCCTGAGCCATTGTGCTAAAACATTTTGAGCTCTGGAGTTATTAGCAAAAAAGAGTTGCTTAATGGCAATTTTTATTAATTCATTCATGTTATCAAGGTAGTCCCTTATTTTCTGTTTAGCATCTGCAATTGTGCCTCTTCTTGTTTTCTGAGATTCCCCCTATTCTGCAATACTTTAACCTTTGTTATTTTCTCTAAATAGTTGTTGTTACTCTTAACCATATCTCTTTTTTTATTTCCACACTATTTTTAAACTCCACTTTAATTTTATACCACTACCTACTATATTTTCAGTAGACATTTCTATCTTCCCTAATAGCGTCCAAATAATTTCCACTACCTATTTCTTAAATTCCTCTCTTTTTAACAGATAGGTGGAGAAGTGCTGGTTTCTCATTTTTTATTTCATTACCCTGCACTTTTATTTTAGTCATTACTAGTTCACGATTTAAAATAGTTATTACATGCATATCCAAACTTTCAATTAAATGTATATGTTCCGGTGAAATAGAATTTCTGTCTAGCCTAGCCCAGTTTTTGTAGCTACTATTACTACTGAATTCACATCTTCCATATTAACATTTTCATATTTCTTCAAAAATCTACCCTCTTTGGCTATATTTTTCCTTCTTGACCCCCCCCCCCCCAATACATCCTCACTGCTGCAAATCAAATTCTAGTCCCCATCTGTAAGTATTATTCCCTACTGAAAGCTGGTTATTTCTCCAAGAATTTTCTTAAGCTTCATTGTAGCAGTTTTAGGTGGAATATAATTACATGCCAGTGCAATCCTTCTCCCTCATTAATAGACCCTTAGTACTACAAATCTACCATTATTATCTTTTTATGTATTTAATACTGTTTTAATAACTCTTAGTCTATGTATAGCCATTTCCTGGATGGCATCATTATATTCTGGGTAGATACTTGAAGACAAACTCAACAAGTTTTTTTTTTTTTCATATAGTAATTCTATTACGGAATTACTAACATTTACTATGAATTATTCTTAGGAGGAGATCAATTATTTGGATGCATTGATTCTAAAAACTAGGATAGTAACACATTTGAATGCAATATTTTTAGAAAGCCCACATCTTCCAACTCATTGTTACATTTTTCTAGTTGGCAACCTAACTTTCAGAAAAAAAGCTTTAATAAAAGGTCAAATGGCTAGGCTAGCAATGAAGGTCTACCAAGAGAAGTTTTTTATGATGAATATATGAAGTTAAGTGGGATGTTAGAAAGTAGAGGTTATCCCGTTGGGTTTATCAACACTATCATGGAGGAGGTCAACATTTAAAGGCAGCAGGAGATATTTTACCCCGTTTTAGGGAAAAATGATTTTGTGCTCAGTAACAAAGACCATCAAAGGAGTATATTGGATTTTGGTAGAGCTAAGATTCGCTCTTATAATTTGGATTTTAGTGGCATAAAAGGGGTGATTAATAAAAATTGGGACAATTAATGATGATTGTCAACAATTAGGCACTTTACCAAAAGTGATATACAGAAAAGATGTTTATTTTAAGAACTTGTTAGAGAGATATAAGTTAGTGAGTAGCCTCCCAGACAGGAAAGCATTTGGGCATTGTAAGCAATGTATGTATGTATATATTAGAAGGATAAACATTTTACATTGAAGGTTATGGAGAGGTTTACATTGTACAATGTTATCACTGTTTTAGTAGGAGAGTGGTTTATACTGCACAATGTATTGATTATCCCTGTTTTTATGCTGGAAAACAGAAAAAAAACTTTTGAATTGAGAATTTATCAGCACCTATATGATATGAAAAAAAAGTATGAACATAATGCTCTGCACAAACACATTACATTAAATGAAGGGCATAGTTTTAAATGTTATATTGTGGACAGTGTTAGTCTAGACATGGGGGTGGGTCCTTGGAAAGGTTGGCTTGAAGCCAAGGAACTTGAATGGCAATTAAAAATGAATTCCAGAGTTAAGTTTGGAGTCAACAAGATGGTTTCTACTTGTAGTATTTTGAGGGTGAGGGCATTCCATTAAGTGATGATTTTCAATTAATTGAAAACATTTATTTTTTGGTTTAGGTATTTTCCTGGGCAAAAGGTGTGCAAAAACATCATTAGTAATATATATTTTATATATATATATATATATATATATATATATATATATATATATATATATATACTTATCTTTTATATTTTTGTATATTTTATTTACAATCATTTTATAGAAAATTTTTCATATTTGTTATTTATATCTGCAAGGTGATGTAATATGTTAACCAATTGGCACATAGATTTTAGCAGTAATGTAATTTAATTATTACTTACTGAATTTTAATTAATGGGGAGGAATTTGTATTATACAAGGAGGGCAATGGTGTGCTGGTTTCTTACTCTGAAGTCCGATAGTACCGAAATTAAAGCGTTTAATCTTTTTATGTTTGTGCCTATTCATGGGTGATTTTAATGTATTGAAATAAACGTTGATGGTTTGTGTGCTCCTGGAGGCCCATTTTATTGTTTATTGGAACTGAGGTTACTGTGCATGGCATCATGTGGTTCCTAGTTTTTGGTTTTGTTTCACATCCCAGGGGATAACGCCTAGCAGCAAACATCTTAGTAATTTTTTTCCTTCTTCAAATACTTGATGTAATACTGTTAACCTACGTAGTCTCACAAATTGCCCTTTTACCTTGTTTTTCAAAAAAGCATTATTAAATTTTAAGATTCTTTTCTATAAATTCTAAGTGCCAACTGGTTATCACAGTTTCATCTTAGACTGATATTCAAATAATACATTGTGTAGAACAAATGTGTAAAACTTAAGAAGGATATAGTAGCATTCATACCTTTCATTATTCTTACTGGAGCTGAATTCAGGACATACCCTTCACTGTATTCCCTGTTCTTAAATTATGAGATGGAGGTAAATTCTTTCTTTTACAAAACTTTTTATTTTGTTTTCATAACAATGAATAAGCAAATTAATTATAAAACAAGTAACTATTTAAATATGCCACAGCTGATTAATACATCAAAGTTAAAAAAATAAACAACAATTAATATTTTTCAAGCAAATCTTTAAGTTTAAGCTAAGACTTATATGAGTGTGTAACATGATGGAGGTGAACTCTGACGACTTAAAATACAAATAAAAAGATAAACAAATGCGGAGAAAGCACTTCAAAAGTCAGTGGTAGTGAAGAATTAAAGAATACCAATAAAAAATGGTGTGCCATGTTTAGTTTTAGACATGTAAACGCATTCAATAGAACAAAGAATCAGACAGAATATATCCTAGAGGTAGGAGCAAGAGGATATGAATTGCCCTATAAGATGTTTAATAAGATAATGTTTTATAAGATAAGATGTTTGCTGGGAGGGAGTGATACAGGACAGGTTCAGCTCCCCAACATTCTCAGTGGCTCAACATCCATAATAGTACTCACTCTAGTAACCCAGGTTTTGTTTGTGTGTGTGTGTGTGTGTGTGTATGTGTGTGTGTGTGTGTGTGTGTGTGTGTGTGTGTGTGTGTGTGTGTGTGTGTGTGTGTGTGTGTGTGTGTGTGTCTACTAAGCACAAATGCCTCTTTTCAGTGGCAATCCTGCATGGCTCATAGGTTCATAGGTAGGTACTAGGCTATCAGCCCTGGGGCCTATATAAGCCTAGCCAAAAAAGTTCCCTGGCTTTCGCTACCCAAGAAAATTATTTTCCTGTGCCCCTGTCAAGCAGTGCTGCAGAAGTGATCCCCGGAGTGAATTTTCTATTTCTCATCCAGTTGTCAAGATTTTTCTTAAATAGGTAGTTTGTTCCAGAGTATGGGAAGTCTCTGGGACAGGAATCTATCCCTCCAGCATGTTGTGTTTATTGTAGTGACAAGGTTTAGGTCCCTGGAGCATATAGTACGGAGAGATTGGGATTTCTTTAAGTGTAGCATGTCCAACAGTTCTGAGTTTGACATAGCTTTGTATGTTAGGCAGAGATCGCCTCTAAGTAGGTGATATGCGACTAAGTAGAGCTGGAGTTTTTTGAGACGGTCTGCATATGGCATCTGTTTGAGGCCGGTAATCCTCTTAGTGAGGTATTTCTGTGGCCTTTTCAATTGTTGTAGGTGTCTTGTGAGATACATGCCAAACAGGGCATTGTACTCTATAATGGGTCTGATGAGGGATGAGTAGAGAGGAACAATGAACTCCTTTTTTCTAGAGGAGAACCCTTTTGTGATGAGGTGTACCACGTAGAAGGATTTCCTGACTACTGTGGCAATGTGGTTATCAAAGGCGAGACTACTGTCCACCTGTGTCCCGAGGTCTCTTATACCTTCGGTGTTTAGTGAGCTACCGCCTATGTGGTAGTTCATGGGTACCGAGTTTTTCCCAAAGGGGATGACAATGCACTTCTTGACATTGAGCTTGAGGCTATGACTTTGACACCAGCATCTGTCTTTGTGAGGCCCATTTGTAGAATGTCTACATCATTAGGCGATTCTATTATGGCTCCCAGTTTGCAGTCATCTGTGAAGTTTGTTAGCCAAAGACCTTCTGTGTTGGCCTGCACTTCAGAGAAGTAGATGCCAAACAGGACAGGACCCAGGACTGAACCCTGTGGTACTCCACTCATCACTGGTCTGAAGTCAGACTTGGAGTCGGCTACCTTTACTGTGTGGGTTGATTACGTGACTTGCTCAGAGCCATGTACTTTATAAGTAGAAACACAGGGAATAAAACACAGAACTACAGAATGAAGGTTGTTAGGAGTTCATAAACCTTACTCCTTAGCCCTAAACTGCCAGAATTAAATCTGAAAGGTGCTAGCCAACTTGAATAAAAATGGCCGTAGTGCTATCTGGGAATAGCAGTAGGTTAACTAGGAACTGCAGGTCATACAATCTATACAACGTCTCCTACTATTATTTATGTATGTATTTATTTATTTAGTAACATTAATTTACCAGGAAAGTCAGACTGGGTTGAAAACCCCTTTTCAGGAAAGGCCCAGGGAAGCAGTACAGTATTTTTTTGTTTATTTGTTTTGAGAAATGAGGTTTATAAAGCAGTATTGATTTGAGGTAGTATAGTATAGTATGGTGTAGTATAGTATAGTATACTACAGTACAGTAAGAGCAACATAGAGGTAATTAGCTAAGGGCATTGCAGCTATATCTAAAATGCAATATCCTACGTGACTGCATAGACAAAAAGAAAAATTAGATGGAGTAAGACTGTCAGCGACAGAGGGAGATGTACTGTGACAGATCCAGGTATTACTGAAATGTTTTAGTGAGAACTTGAAGAAATTGGGTTTGTTGATCTGTCAGATGGAAGTGGGTAGGGAGTTCCCAGATTTTAGCAACATAACTAGAGTAAAGGTAGAAACCCTGTGAATTATGGGAGAGAGTGATACAGGCCAGGAATTTATTGGAGTGGCGTTTTCTAGTAGGAGTATACTACTGAAGAAAATGTTTGAGGGCTGGGCAGCTGTTTGGGATGTGCAAACATCTGCGTGCTATTTTGAGTTGACAGTAGCTGAGTCAATTTGGGTATTCAAATCAAGTAAGTTGTTTTGTGGCTATGCAGTGATGGATTCTGTTGTTTACATTAGCACTTAATATAGTTGTTTTATTGTAGCTCTGCTAAAGTGTTGCAAGCTGGGTTGAATTCATATTTAGGAGGATAAGAGCATCATACAAGAAAGACAGTTGTCATGCATTTGTGAATGTGCTCTGTTAAGTGGGATTTTGTCCTGTAAAGAAGTCCAAGTTTTTGGTTTGTTTTCTTGACTACCTGTTGGATGTAGAGGTCAAATTGTATACTTTCATTAATGATGACATGTAGGCGCTTTATGTGTTAAACAGATTTGATGTGGTGCAGCGGTAGCATTGTTGCCTCACAGCAAGAGGTTCTCCCGTTCAGTTCTTAGCTGGAATGCTGGGAGTGCCTTCTGTGTGGAGTCTGCATGTCCTCCCCATGGTTGGTTGGGCGTTCGAAAGATATGCATAAATGGGCGTGCGTTCGTTGAAGGTTGAACATCGAACTGGCACCTCGGCGTTCGTGAAAATCTACTGCTAATCATTAGCGGACCAGAGTTCCGCTGTGGTGACCCCCAACCGGGAAAAGCCGAAAGACAACAACAACCGTAAGAAAAAAGAAGGGTGAAGTTAAGTTTTATGTTGGAGTTCAGCTTGGAGTGAAAGCAACAGCTTAGTTTTTTCAGGGTTTAGTAAAAGTTTGGATTGTTTGAGCCAAGCTTTAATGGAGGTGAAGAAGAGTTGGATGATACGCTGAAGTAGGGATTGTTTTCAATGTGCATACTGAATGGGACCTGATAGCAAAGGCAAGAGGAAAGTTGTTGATGAATATGTTGAAAAGAAGAGGATCAAGTACTGGTATTGGAATAAAGGTGGAATTGGATTTTTGTAATTTTATACTTTGAGTCCTTTTGATGATGTAAATATCAAATCATTCTAGAGGTGAGAGGGAGAGATCAAGGGATGAGAGCTGACAAAGTAGTTTGGAGTCAGAGTCTGTATCAAAAACTTTTAATAATTCAAAGAAGACTGACAACACAAGGTAAATGTTGTCTCTATATTTATGAATGGTGATGAGGAAAGATAGAAGAGCAGTGGAAGTGCTGTGGAAGAGGTGAAATCTATGCTGGAAAGGGGGAAGGAATTTACAGTTTGAAAGCTAGGTTAGTAATTGAAAATGGCTGCATTTTTCAAGGGTCTTAGACAAAAGAAATAGTATTGCAATTGGTCTGAAGTTAGAGAGTTCAGTATAGAAGGTCCATCTTTGTGTACCGGCAGGATATATGGTTGTTTATGTGGCTGCATTGATGAAATCCAGAATTTCATCAGAAACAATGTAATTGTTTGTTATCCTGTTGGAAAAGCCTTAAAGGCACCAAGACAAGAAAAGACTTTAAAGAGATAGCACATAACTACATAACTAAATGACATAAAAGCTTTAAATAGTTTAAAAGTATGCAGCCTAGCATGCATGCACCTCTCCTAGTATCAATGGCATTATTTCTATTAAGCCTATTCTTAAATTGAAAGCTATCAGTTTATGATGTGATTGGCAAAACAACTTTTATCGCTCACATATTCATACAATTTTTATACGTATATACATTTTTTATATGTGCATTTAGTTTTCTTGCATAATCTATTCATCTTGCAAAAAGTATTTTTAATGCATTTTTGTTTCTTTGTTATATGAATTATTGAATATTGACATTTTGGGATGCTAGGTTGCATACTTTTTAAGTTTTTAAAACTTTGACATCATTTATGTATATAGTTATGTGCTATCTCTTTAAAGGCTTTTCTTGTGTTGGCGCCTTTAAGAATTTTTAAACAGGATAACAAACAGTTACATTGTTTCTGATGAAGTTCCAGTTCTGAGAAGGAACAAAATCACTCAAACTTGTTTAGCAGAGATTCTACTGTGACTATCGGCATGGCATTTGTGTTTTTATTCTGTTATTCTGGATGCTGTGTGTTTACTAGTTTATTTGATTACTAAAAAAGCTTTTTTTGTCTGAAGTGACTTTGATTTTTGTAATATTTCATAGGTGATGATAGGAGTAGTAGTTTGCAGGAGATCTGTTGCTCGTTTGGCATTCCATGCTTTATCTCTGCATCTTACAAGTTGTATGGTTGCGTATGTTAGTCAAGAGGCAAGATTAGATTTAACGTTTTTCTTCCTGAACAGGTCTTGTTGGTTTAGGATGTTCGGAAAAGTGTCATTGAAGTGATGTATGGTGTTGTCTAAGAAGAAATATTTTAATATGCTCAAATTAATTCATTTATTTATTTATTGGCGTTTGATTACCAGGAATGTAGCAATGGGTAGAAGCCCATTTTCAGCAGAAGCCCAGGGAGAAAAGCTCCATATTATTACAAGACATTTTAAGAACAATAATTGTCCAGTCTTCAAAACTAAAAGAAAACCATCTGTAGTTTAAATAATTATAACAAAGTAGAGACAATATAAAAACATTGGTTAATAATCGCTACACGTTATATGACAATCATTTAATATTTATATAAATATTAGACGGTTTGTAGAAAAATTAAAGATAACTTAGTCTAATACAAACAGGAATTGCAATATGAAGTAAGGGAAAAACAGGCCCCAGGATTTAATAAAGTCTGTGTAGGCACCATGTAGAGCTTACATGGAATGTATCTGCACACACAGCTGTGGCCCCCCCTTTAGCAGTGCACCATGAATATTCATGATGGCTCGCTGCCAAGGAAGAGCATAGGAACGGGTATTGAATTGGTGTAGGAAGAATTGGAGACGCTACTCATGGTTGTGGATGTGTAGAGGGTGAGGCTCCCTGTACTGCTCCCCACTACTGTTAAAATGTTGTGAATTGGGTCAAATATGTAATATTTTATTTTTTTTTTTTTTCCATTTTTTGTATGTTTGCGTGGTGCAGAGCACAGCAATGGCAAGCTGTGCTCACATATAGACAGCTGACACCTGATAAACATCTAAAAATTGAATCCAGATGTCATTAACTATCATAATTATTTTTAATTTTTTTTTAATTGCTGTTTAAGTGGCTTGGACCACCACAGAGAAAAACAGTGCTCATACATGCATAGCCAACAATTGCTAGACATCTAAAAATAGAAACTGGATGCAATTAATTATTTATGTCTGGGTCTATTTAAGCATGTTTGCACTGTGTGCCGTGGTGTTTAGCAATGCTAACAGGTAGCCCAGTAGTGTATGTGAAGGCATACTAGTTTTCATAATATCCAAGTAGCTAAATAGATAGAGATACAGCCTAAAGCTTAGTAGGTCTTGGGTTCGAGTCCATAGCAGTGATAAGATGTCTGTAATTTAATTTATTATATATGTTTAATTTTAAAAACAAATTTCTGAAATATGGCACTGCTGCACTGTGCTGAATACTGCTTAAGCATACTAACCACTACTTCTGTTTATGTGGTGCTAATCTTAGCTAAAACCTCAGTTGTGTGAGTTTTTGCACTGCTTAGCAGGTTTGCACAATGCTAAGCAATGTGGCGCTTTTTTGAAGGTTGCTCAGTGACATGTAAGGGCAGGAAAATAGCCTATATTAGGAGCAATAAGCAGGAATTCTGCAACAGTCTTTGGAGTCTGATCAACTGGTGATATGGCAGGCTGTGCTGGTGAAGGTGTGTGCTTTTGGGCACACAGATGGGATGTTCAGAAGCCCAAGGTCTTTGTTGAGTTTCTGGTTAAAAAATCATGAACCCAGGATGTTGCAGGGTAGTTTCCAGGGCTTGGAGTGTAAGGTGGAGGCCTGAGACCAGTTGACCAGGGAATTCACCAGTATTACTGGTACCCTCCCCATACAGGTGAGCAGTGTTGTCACTGTTATGACAACCTGAAGAGGTGAAAGAGGGGAACCTTGGACACCTGGGTCCAAGAAGCCAGAGCTGGGAATGCCCCACAAATATGTAAGTATGTTTTCCACTGTTTTACCAATATACAACCTGAATGTTTGCAAGATTAGTATGCATAATTGTGTGCTTCTCTCCCAACAGCTGCAGCTCACAGGGCTTGCAATGGAGAGTCCCATGCCGGGCACCTGGACAGGATGCACTGTGAGTGTGATAGGTACAGATTTATTATGCTAACTGTAGTCCAATAAGCAAGAAAGAGTAAAAGTATATACAATAAAAACTTTAGCACAATAAATGGGCAAGTAGAACTGTAGTTAAATAAATGGGCAATTAGAGCTTAGTGCAATAAATGAACAATAGCAACTGTATTGAAATAAATAATAAACAATACCAATAATAGTAAGCAAAATGGTGTACAGCAGGCTTGTGTTGTCATAACCATTGCAGTAGAGCTGTATGCATTGCTTGTCTATGGTAAGGTTGCTGTGGTTAACAGTAACACTGTAATAGCTGTAAAATGCTAAACTAATGGCCTGCAAACTGTATTGTCTAACTCATAGTATGGTCTAAGGGTATCTCCAGACCAATATCAGTCACATAATGCTCTCTGTTCCTCCTACTTCAGGTAATAAAGGTGTATGGGTGAGGTAGCCCAATCTATGGGCAGATATTGTGTGGACTTCAAAGACATTTATCAACAATAATAATAATAATAAAGTGTTAAGCGGCATTGTTGATTCCTATGCCTTCCAACTAAGGCATGACAGATGTTTAGTTTATGTACTGTACACAAACATGCCTCTCAAGTATCATGATTCCACGTAATGTAATTAAAACTGCCTAATCCGTCTGTCACAAAATTACCAGAAAAATGATTACCTGGAATGCAATGTATTACCAAATCCACTTACAAAACACTTTGGTAGTTATAGAAGTCCACATTGTGTGAAAGTGTTATGTGTAGTTGTGTACCTGCATTTGTTATTGCTTGGCCCATACTGACCCATACTAACAGTCAGCTATAGCAGAATTGTAGTCACTATACTCAAAACTAATACTAAATGCCTGTAGAGTATTTATTATCAGTGTTTTCAGGGATATAGTCTGCATTGTCAGTAATGGATTGTTTCTGTCTCTCTACCCACCCCTTATCTTCATTTATTTATTATTGTTATATATTATTATGATTTAATATTAACATATTTTGTTAAACTAACTATATTTTTTGCAAAATGTGATGTAATATTGCTGTGTTATTATGATTCAGTATTATCTATGGGCAGATATTGTGTGGACTTCAAAGACATTTATCAACAATAATAATAATAATAAAGTGTTAAGCGGCATTGTTGATTCCTATGCCTTCCAACTAAGGCATGACAGATGTTTAGTTTATGTACTGTACACAAACATGCCTCTCAAGTATCATGATTCCACGTAATGTAATTAAAACTGCCTAATCCGTCTGTCACAAAATTACCAGAAAAATGATTACCTGGAATGCAATGTATTACCAAATCCACTTACAAAACACTTTGGTAGTTATAGAAGTCCACATTGTGTGAAAGTGTTATGTGTAGTTGTGTACCTGCATTTGTTATTGCTTGGCCCATACTGACCCATACAACAGTCAGCTATAGCAGAATTGTAGTCACTATACTCAAAACTAATACTAAATGCCTGTAGAGTATTTATTATCAGTGTTTTCAGGGATATAGTCTGCATTGTCAGTAATGGATTGTTTCTGTCTCTCTACCCACCCCTTATCTTCATTTATTTATTATTGTTATATATTATTATGATTTAATATTAACATATTTTGTTAAACTAACTATATTTTTTGCAAAATGTGATGTAATATTGCTGTGTTATTATGATTCAGTATTAACATATTTTGTTAAACTAACTATTTTTTGCCCTTATGGTTTACTTCTTACTGGCATGCTGTTAATATACTGACTATTATGTTATTTACTGTTGTGTTACACATAATATACATTAATATGTATTTGGATTAATTAAAATGATGTTCCATTCTGTTAATACTAACAATGGATTAGTTATTACTAACCTTAACTTATTGTTATACCTCATTTACCACAGCATGTCAATGTAGGCTGGTTTCGGCTGATCTGCCTACCTTGCCTCAACTGGCCATGGCACTTGGTCCCAGCATGTCTGGGACCCAGACCAGTGGTGTCCACCCCTCTGCTGCCCCTGTACTACCTGGGGTGTTGGGTAGTACTGCCCATGGGACTGGGCCTGGCCCCCTCTGAGAGCGGTGGTAGAGGGGGAGTTGTCACCAGGGATGAGCTGCCATACTGTTCTGTGAATGAAACTCCATCCACTGTCTCACCACAACCTTTTATTTAGCTGACGTCATTTAACATTTCAGTACTACTAAATGCTGCAAGAATTTATCATTACTGTCTACAATTTTCTTGGACAAATAGTAAAACTGTAAATGTATTAAATTGATCTTAACCCTACTGCATTATGGCATACAGTACTGTCTTTAATTCAGCTTGCTAAGCTGCCTGTAATCTGATCTGGTGTGCTTAATAAACTCCCATTTTTGTATGAAATATATACAGTCAAACTGATTACATAATGTACTATTTTTATGCATAGGATCTGAACTCTTAACTGCACCGTCACTTTTACAATGTAGCATTGACTTTAAATTTTGCATTATGCAAACTAGTAAAACATTATTTTTGTCTCTGTCTGTATTAAGATATTGTTTATGCATTGCAACACTTATAATACAAAGCTCAACTAATGACTGCTAAACAAAACAATAACACCAAAAATTAATTTGCCAAATCTGTAACTGTAAACCCTTTATTCTGCAAATTAATTTGACTGTTATTTCTGATATACCTTACAAGACATAGAGGTATATGGTTACCTTTTTTTCTAACTGGCCACACCCAATATGTCTTTCTAAGCACTTCAGCTGTTTCAGCTGAACTGGAATTTATTTTATCTTTAACCCATAAATCTGCCTGTTCCTGTCGTAACCAATTCTTTAAAATCTGTACATTTGCACAAATCTTGTCACTGAAGTCTAAAACACCATATAAATCTAATGACATGTTCATACAAAGTACAGAGCTGTTACACTTTGAACTGTTAGCTGCTGTAATCTTTGACACTTTAAATCTTGACAAAATTGAATTTGTGCCCTCTAATAAAGATCAATGTGTAAATGAAGTTGATTCTTCTATAAACAATGAAATATTGTAATTTCTTTTAACCTTAAACAATGGCAGATTAATGCTCTGATTTGGTGCCAGACTGCTGCACCCTTTACAGATAGCTATGGAATGCATTATTTATTTATTTTGCTCTGAAACAGTAGCTATTTTACTTTGCAATGAAGTATGTTTTTTAGTTATACTGGAATTTACTTTATCAAAACCTGCACTCTGATTCTTCCTATCTTCCCTCAGTGCAATATTTGCACTTGATTCTGAAAATAAGAAACTAGATGAAGTAATGTAAACTTGAGACATTGCCTGCATGTTATATACGGTGACTCTGTTGACATTTGTATGTTTAATACTGCAACATAATTCTGTATTATGTGCTGAAGCATTTACACAAGAATTATTTAAGTCTGAAACCATAACTGACAGAAGCTGACTCATTAGCCTGTTTCTGTGATTTAACCTTTTTGCGTTTAGAAATATTTAACATTCTTGAACTAATAACCCTTGACTTTAAAAGAACATTTCTAGACTGCTGTACCCAGTTTTTAAAACTAAACCAAAGATTTACTGATGTTTTAACTATAGAAGTATTACTTGACATGATTATACAACAAAAGGTATGCAAATGACTTTTGCTGATGAATTTAAACTTTTTGAGCTGTTAACTAAAAAGTGAATATAAAGTCTTACACACATTTATGATCCTGGAAGAATGTGTCCTGTTGTCTGTAGCTTTTTAACCTTATTCTTGCTTCTTGACTGTGTGACGTCACACTGGAAACTTGAAAGTTTGTGGAGATAGCTGTTAAATGGATAATGTTTTTTTTTTTTATGTTCTGAAGCAACACTGCTGAAATTTGTTGATTTAGTGCTGGTCTGTTGAAGTTCTTTGAGTCTTTTTCTGAAGTAAACACTGGTGCTGTGCACTTTGTTTAACAGCTGTAATTACTGTATGTAGAGGTCATGTGCTGTGTCTGTTTTCTGCATGAAGTAGTGCTGTCTTACTGAAAGTCTCTGTGGTGCAATTGGTTAGCTCGTTCAGCTGTTAAGCAAAAGGTTGGTGGGTTCAAGCCCACCCATGGACGCTGCTTCTTGCTACTGCAGAGACCTCACATTCTGACCTGTTAATAAGCTGCTTTTCTAGACCGTACTTTGGGGCACTGAGGAAACTGGGTTGGGCTCCCCACCGCACTACCTGCTAGAGGCCTTGTGGCCACCTACCAACTTGAAAACAGGCTGCTAAAAGAGCAGCTGTCTTCTTTTATTGGTCTGCAAAGTTATGGAGCACATAATCATGGATCTCATTAACAGAGACATTGCGAAACTCCAAACACTGGACCCGAAAAGGTTCAGCTTTGTTAAGGGCAGATCATGCCTCCTAAACCTGGTGGACTTCCTTGAGACAGTTACCAAGGCTATAGATGTGGGAAACGTGGTCCACACAGCCTACCTAGACCTCGCAAAGGCCTTTGACAACATTCCCCATTCAGGTTTTATAGACAAGCTCACCAGCCTGAACATAAACCCCTACATCAAGAGATGGGTTGCCAACTGGCTCATGGACAGAACCCACATGTTAAGAGTTGCGGGAGCTAGGTCTGACTCTAAACCGGTTACAAGTGGTGTTCCCCAGGGCTCAGTCCTAGGACCCCTCCTGTTTGGCATATACGTCTCAGAGATACAGGCAAGCACAGGAGGACTATGGCTGACCAAGTTTGCAGACTGCAAACTAGGGGCTATAATTGACTCTCCAGCTGACACAGACATCCTCCAAAAGGGTCTCACTGAGACAGATACCTAGTGTCAAAACCATGGCCTCAAGCTAAATGCCAAAAAGTGCATAGTCATCCCCTTTGGAAAAACAAAGTACCCACAAACTATCACATAGGTGGTAGCCCCCTAAATACGGAAGACATAATAAGGGATCTGGGGACCCAAGTAGATAGTAACCTCTCCTTTGATAATCACATTGCCAAAGTGGTTAGAAAATCCTTCTATGTGGCCCACCTAATCACAAAAGGGTTTGCATCCAGATCGAAAGAGGTCATTGGGCCCCTCTACGCATCATTCATCAGACCCATCATAGAGTACAATGCCCCATTGGGATGTACCTTACAAGACACCTGCAACAACTGGAAAGACCACAGAAGTACCTCACCAAGATGATCACTGGCCTCAAGAAGATGCCCTATGCAGCTCAACTGAAGAAACTCCAGCTGTACTTGGTTGCATACCACCTACTCAGAGGTGATCTCTGCCTGACATACAAGGCCATGTCCAACCCAGAATTGATGGACATGCTCCACCTAAAGAAAACTATATCCCCTTGAGCCACATGCTCCAGGGATCTAAACCTCACCACTACAATAAATAGGACATGTTAGATGGATAGATTCCTGTCCCAGAGACTAGGAACAAGATTACAATCTACATTAGGTAGAGCTCCTCACTAATCCTCTTCAAGAGAAACCTTGATGAGTGGATGGGAAACAGAAAGTTTACCCCAAGGATCACTTCAATGGCTCTGCTGGACAGAGGCACAGGGAACTAATCAAAGGGGGTGGCGAAAGCCAACACATTCTGGCTAGGCTTATAAATGCCTTCAGGCAGATAGCCTAGTACCTACCTATGAACCTATGAACCTAAAGGTCTGCTCTGTAATGAGAAACCGCAAAGCCACAATTAATGGGTTATTATGTATAAAGTCCACACTGATATGCTGCTGAAAAGTCTGTTATGAAACATTTGCTGTCACTATAAACTGTTAATGAAACCTTGAAGTTAAGCTGGCTGCTGCACTAAAAACTGTAATTGAAAGGGTTACTTACTGCAGCTCTTTCTGTTTTATGTTCTGAAGTGTTACTAATAAGGCTCTTGGAATATTCACTCTGTAAAACACAGGTAGTTGAACAAAACACAGAGTGCTGCACTGGAATGAAAACACTTCTTTTTGTAGTCCATAGAGCACATGTAGTTGAATGAAACACTGCTATTCTGTAGATTTTCTGTAGAACACATGTAGTCTGACTGCTGATGCAAGATTCTGTGTAGTTTTAGGATTTACTTTAACTGTTTAGTGGCTCACCATTGTAAGAATTGATAAGACTGTACTGTACTGGAATTAACTGGAAACAACTGAAATGAGACTGAAATGAAAGTCTTTATCTGTTAATTACCCAAACTCATGCTGAACGGTCCCAGTCTCTCCTTTATGGGCCAAGTCCTGTGTACTTTTTAGAATGAATTCTCCAAACACTATAGTTCATTTAATAAGGCTTTATTAGATGTTCACAATATCCCAATACTGTCTTCATTAACAGTGCTGTAAACAATATCCAAAGTTACTGCAAGTCATATTCAAAAATAGTCTTTATTTTACCTGTCTTCTGTACTCAGGTTTGATTGCCTGTATTGTAACTTAATCTTCTCTGTAATGACAGGTCGAATGAACTAGTTGACTGACTTCCCTAACTGTACCTAAAGTATATTTTAATAATACTAAAACCCTGTAATGCTTTACATGCCCTCTTAGCCTTGGTTCCCTTGCTTTCCAGTCCTGGTCTTAATCTAACTTTCCATTAAGGAACATTCTGTATCTGGCAAGATTGCATCTTTCCCTTGAGAAAAGAACATTCTGTATTTCTGTATTTTCTGCATGTTTTATGCTTATATTTCCTTTCTAATAAACTGTCTTTCTCTGAAACTGAATGCATGCATGTCTGACACCATATTTCAGGCCTTATTCTACCTAAATGTTCTCTATTCAATTTACTGAGAATATCCTAATTCTAACACTGGTGAACCTAAACACACATGACAGCTCCCATCCATCACACCATACATCATGGAGGTGGGTGCCCCAGTTTCCACACCAGAAGAGCATGTAGGTAGGCTTACTGTTATCAGCCTTGTAATACTGTACCAGTCAGTGTGTCAGGCTGTACATAGTTTTACGTAGGTGTCAAGACCTTGTTCTGTGGGGGGATTGTTTAACCTTAGTTGTACTCTCATACTCATAATGTGACCAATACAACAAGTAACACAGTAGCTACTGTAAATATGAGATATATGGATGTATTACCTTGTTGTGCTGCAACATGCAGTGGTACTGACATTACCTCACCCTCAACTTTTCACAGGTTCATCAGGTATTGGCCAAGGCCATGGCCCTGCTCCTGGTAAGCATGACACTGTTTTGTTAAGTAACATTTATATTCCATTAAAGTTAAGGGCCAGAATAATGTCCAATTTAAACACATGTTTGAGTGTAAACAGAGTAGAATGTTTTTATTTTCCAGTCTGGAACAGGTACCTAAGGATCTTAGAGGGGATAATCACAGGAGTGTAGTTGAACAAAATGAAACACTTTGGCAGTGACAGTTAAGAGCAGATAAGCCTCCTGGTTTAAATGAGGCAATTACTCTAAAATGCCTTTTAAAAAACAAAAGGTTGAAAGGAAAATAAATTAGGCAGTGAAAAGTGTATTTCAATATATTTGTTAAGATAGGTGTACTGGGTTTTTATGTGTTGTTTTATAAAATATACTGTCATATTGATTAATTAAATTTTGTTGGTCAAGTTTTACTTGATTTACTTGAAGTGATTGTTATAAAGCTCTTGAGTTGAGAGTGTATTTTGTACTGAGGAAGCCATTTTTGAACAAAAGTGCAGAAGACAAATGTTTGCTAATCCAGTTGTGGTTCTTTATTATTATGAGTATTGGTGAATTTCTCATGCACAATAGTGCAGGTATTCATGTACCACTTTTTTCTTTCTTATTACAGGTGACTTGGGGGGGGGGTTGGTGTCTGACTCCTACAATGACATCACTCTTTTTGGACTCTGATGATGATGGTGGCCACAGAGAGGCACCGGTGGGCGTGTTATGGACTGAATCTGTCCCACAGGTAGACATCCCTTTTCTGCCTCCATTGTCACTGCACACAGTCAGTATGCCCACACATACCCAGTCCTTGGAGGCCACAGATATTGGACAGTCAGAGGGTGGGGACATTGAACAGGAAAGTGTGGTAACTATGGGTCCAGTGAGTGTAGCCACTGGCCATAGCCAGAGAACTTGCAAGGTCCCACACAGGCAGATTGACAGAGGTGCTTGTAGGAGGCCTGCTGTACACCCACCACCTGTTGTAGGTGTCACATCACGGGTCACTCAGCACATGTTTCAGGCCATCATGGAGGCACAGGCATGTACTGAACAGAACACCAGACATATGCTTAGGATTATGGATGCAGCACAGTCTGACATCCATGACTGCCTCCACTGCATTGGGGACACCCTGAAACGGTTAACTGTGTCAGTGGAAAGAAGGTGGGCTGAGACAGTGTCTGTCTTGGACTGCACATTGTCTGTGCTGGAACATGTGGATGGAGTTCAGCATCGGACTCGTGGACATAGGTCAGCAACCCCATCTGCTGAGAGTCCAGATGGCCCTGCACAATCATGCTCCTGTAGTGGCAGTACATCCAGTGCTACAGAGGGGAAAATACGCTGTCCACACCATGACATGGCAGGCCATGGGCTCGTAGTCCTGGGCAATCCCGTGAGGGACACAGTCCCGGCAGACAGCAGTTATCATGAGGTACTAGCACCACTTCTGACCTTGGGCATGGAGGTACTAGTGCAACTCCTGGCAGAGCCAGTTCCCATGTTTGGGGCTGGAGACAGTGAACTGTCAACTTTACCATGTTCAGTCTAAAGCTGTCCAACACAAAACATGTAGTCTAGCACTGAGCTTGACTGTGTACATGCACACATTCACACACCACTGTCAAATGCAGGTCACCTACAGACACACACTGCACCTTGACATGGTCCATCTTACCTGCTTCCCTTCCTGACTCACACACATGTTGTCAACCTTTTGGGTCAGCCTAGACCTCATGCACCCCACACAACACCCTGTGTAAGTGATGATACCTGTGCCACATCCCTGTCATCATCGCCATCGATGCAGGGAAATGAAGCTCTGTCTGATGCACAGGGTGACTATATTAGTTAACATGTACTTGTGTAATGCAGTGTTGTTTTGCCATGCCACATGTAGTGGTTAATGACAGATACTGTATGGTGACATTTGTCACGAGTATGCCACATACTTTTGTGTACCTTATGTTGTATGATGTTGTAATGGCTGCATAGTTATACAATGACAGGTGTATCACAGACCTGTTTATGTTTCTGTTTCAAGAGTCTGTTGGTATAACCTATGGATACACAGCAGCAATAAAGCAGTGCAGGATGGCATGTCAGCACAGCACAAATATGTCTTCAGCAAGGTACAGCACTATAACTACATGGCTTAATAGGTTCATATTGTGTATAACAGGCTAACAAGGGCAATGGCAGCATTTAGCATACTTGTGCGTCCATAATCTGTGAATAGGTCTGCTACCCTTGATAAGTGTCACCAGGGTTTGAGAACATCTACAAGCTGTCCTGATGGAGATGACCAATCTACAAATATCCTGTGTCCAGTACAGACAGCTGCCTGATACCAGTTATGATTGTAGTGTTCTGCATCCCATTTTGTAACCTGAACATGCTGTGTCACAGCAGATGTGTGCTTGACATCCATGGGGGGGCTGTTTCATGTAGGGCATACTGTCTGTGTTACATACCTGTCTCTCCAGCATATACTATGCATACCACAGTGATGTTGTAGCCATGTAGAATAAGTGAGACATGTGTTAGTCCTATCATGGCTATGCGGGAGGTACACAGTGAAATCTGACACCACCCTATATGGAGCCATACACATCCCCTCCAAAGCATTTAGGAGACAGAGTACACATGCACAGTCATGACACAGACTCCATAGGACAGGTTATCTACACTGTGTATTGGTGTGCCATGAAACCTGTGTGGCTGCTACTGGTGTACGATATGCCTGTGTACTGATATAGCAAGGGTGCCACTGCACACAATGATAGGTGTGATGGCTGCCACATTCAGTATTACAGTGACAGTCTGGGATGTACATCCCAAACCTGTCGGTATAGGTTGTACAACAGTGATTGCATCCCCACATTTTATTTTATTTATTTATTTATTTATTTATTTTATATTTGTTGACCGGGCTAGTCTAGCTGGATACATATCCATTTTCAGTAGAGGCCCGGGGAGAAAAGCTCCAAGCATGAGTAAATTATAACATTCAAAACATCAAAAAAAATGACTAGTTTCAATTACATAGCAATACATGATAAGAAAAGTTATTAATTTGTGAACAAAGTATGGTTTCATTAGAGTAGGTGTACAAAATAATCAAGTCTTGATTCTTTAGTGGGTTTCACATCTTACCAACCAGTGAGAGTCAAAGGCTATATTGTTGTCTGTGTCCATAACCCCATCTGTAATGGCTCAACTGTGTGCGGTGTGCAGACGCTACAATAATTTGCAGGGGTTGGTGATTTCCCACAGGATGGTATTGTGCAGTCATTGACAGTAAGTCTTTGTTATTGGCTCAGAGTACAACTGACTGTGTCTTAGGCCATTCTGGATAACTGTTGGTTCTGTATGGGATTCTGTGACAGCTCCCAATATGAAATCACCTGCTAATGTACTCAGTCAGAGGTCACTGACAGTGGCTGTGACTGCAGAGAGGGAATAGGTAGATGGGGTACACCAATAATGGAGGATAGTGAACTCCACTGGCAATTGGCATCACCGCGGTGTAGGTCTCCCAATGCTACCTTCCCAGAGTAAGACTGTCAGACACTTGCCTATCCACCAGCTGACATAACACTCTTTACATGACATACACAGTTTCCAGCAAGGCCTGCTGGCCTAATATTGTCATATACCATGTCAGGTGATTGATTGGTGGAGTGAGACATATGTCTGACATCCATTGCACAGTGTAACTAACAGTCAGTGTGCTCCACTGGTTAACGTCGGTAGGCATGACCTGGCCTAGAGCAAAAGTAACAGTAATTTTAATCTAAATAATAATACCTCAAGGATAACATCATCATGTACTAAAACGGCCAACTCCTTACTCATAGCACAACTTAATATAAGAAGTTTAAATAACAAAATCCATCACCTCCATTCACTACTTGACTTACATGCATTTGATATACTATGTCTTACTGAAACTTGGCTAAAACCCTCTATTCAAGATCAGGAAATTACCCCTCCTGGCTATAATATACTTAGACGTGACCGCATAAGGAAGAAAGGTGGAGGCATTGCTATTATCTATAAATCTAATCTCCAAATCACCCTCTATAACGAACTTCCATCACTAGACTCCAAAGCTGAAATATTATCTATCAAGCTAAACATTAACAACAATAAATCGATTTATCTAATTTGTATGTACCTTCCCCCTGGAAATAATACTCACATTCTAGAAGACCTACTTAGTTCACTTTCTAACCAACTACCTCAGGAAACCATAATACTTGGTGACCTCAACATTGACTGGAAGACCTGTTCATCCCAGCATCCCACCAGTCATATAAATCTTTTTGGCTTCTCTCAATTAATAAACACTCCAACCAGAATCCATAAACCCACTAAAAAAGAAACAACTCTTGACTGGATTCTTACTAATAACCACCCAAACATGTACTCACCAGGAACTCTTCCCGATAATATTAGTGACCATATGCTCACATATGTTATTAGACAAAAATTGCATATCCCAACTACCCATAAACTAAAGATGTCTCGCTCAAACAAACACTTTAACCCTGATAAGTTTCTGACTGAATTGAATGCATGTGACTGGTCTCCAATTACTACCCTCGAACTAAACGAAGCAGTGGCCTATTTCAATACCAACTTTTTAAAAATCCTTGACTATCATGCTCCCCTTCGTTCTACTAGGATAAGAACGAAAGTAGCCCCATGGCTTACTAAGCAAACTAAACAAAAAATGCTCCTTAGAAACAAAATTTGGGCCAAATGGAGAACTACCAAAAGTACATCTGATCACCTACTCTTTAAACAATTAAGAAATGCCACTAAGAAGGATACTCTTTCTGACAAAAGGAATATTATCTTCACCTCCAACAAACTAATCAACAATCCCCCCTAAAATTTTGGACAGGTATTAACAAACTTCTTAAACCAGGCCATTCAACTACTCCTACCCCTTCAGGCTTTAACCTCAACAATTCCACCCTGATCCCAGATGCCTTTAACAAGTATTTTACAGAAGCCATTCAAACACTAGCTAATTCATTACCCTCTTCCACTACCTCCTTACCTAATACCTCTAACACCTCATCCAATACCTTTTATATTCAGCCAGTTCCTTCATCCCTTATTTATAAACTTCTTAAGAAACTTAAACCTTGCACCCCATCCGCTGACCAACTCCCATTAGAATACCTTCAAATAGCTGCAAAAGCTATTTACTACCCCATATCCATTCTTATTAATAGGACTGTCTCTGAAGGAAAAATCCCCACCTCATGGAAAATATCTTATATAATACCTCTACATAAAGGGGGCTCCTCTATTGAGCTCTCAAACTTTAAGCCCTATTGCCTTACTCTCCCCATTAGCTAAAATTATGGAAAGATGCATACATAAACAAATTCTTAACTACCTTCTACAAAACAAACTTCTAGCCAATAGTCAACATGGTTTCAGACCTTCCCACAGTACTACAACTGCCCTCCTTTCCTTCTCTGATGCCATAAATAATAATAGGAACAACAATCTCTTCTCATCAGCATTATTCTTAGACCTGTCAAAGGCCTTCGATATGGTTAACCATAACATACTTCTGCACAAGCTAAATCTCTATTCACTTGGCTCACAAACTCTTCAATGGTTCAGGAGTTACCTCCAAAATAGGCAACAAGCAGTGCTATGGAACAACACTCTATCCTCCTTACTTCCAGTAAACATTGGGGTTCCACAAGGCTCAATCCTAGGTCCCCTTCTTTTTTCTTTATTTATTAATGACCTTCATCTGAATATACCCCAAGCCATCTGCATTCAATATGCTGATGACTCAACTCTAATCTGTGCTGCTAATAACGTCACCTCCCTCCAGTCCCTCACCCAAACAGTCTTCCATGATGTAGAAAAATGGTTTATGGAACAATCCCTCCTTCTTAATCCCAAAAACAAAACTTCTTCTCTTTACCCTACAAACAAATCACCAACACCTTTCTTCACTATCTCCTCCAACAACACTACCTGTATTAGTCCAGATACGACCACTCGACTATTAGGTGTAACCATTGACAACCATCTTAATTTTGATGACCACATTAACAATACCATTAAATCACTTAACAAAAATTGGTACTCTCTACAGAATTAAACCCTTTCTTACACCAACTGCTAGAAAACAGTGGCCCAGACACACCTGATCTCCACCCTTTTCTATGCCTCTGCTATATATACAAACTTGTCCAAAAATAACATCACCAAACTTTCTACCTGTTACAATAGTATTGCTAGATTCATTACTGCTACCCCTTTCAGAACCCACCATTGTCTTAACCTTAAGCAACTAGATTGGTTAGAAATCAACAACCAATTACTCTATCAACAACTTATTATCATTCATAAAACCCTTTACTTTCCTGATGCTACCCTAGCCTTACAAAACTGATTTCACCTTATAAAAACCTAGCCACACTACGCTCAGCTAATAAACTCCTTGTAGCCTTGACCAAATCAAAGAATAAAGCTGGGGACTCATTATTTTCAAATTCTGTCGGAAGATCTGGAATCAACTACCTCAGGAAATTACAAACCTTGACTCTACATCCCTTTTCAAAAGACATATCAAAGAACATCTTAAAACTCAATGGCTGTGTCCTTGTGCTAACCCTGACTGAAATTACTCCTCTACTACTCCCAACTTCCCCACCTTGCCCAACTGTCCCTCTAAAGACTTATGTTTAAATTTTGACAGTATATCTTTGAGAATGTCGCTAACATTTTTCTTTTTCTCTCCACCATGTTATCACATCTTAAATTTGTTTGTATCTAACTGCTGAATGTTGCTTACCCTGTAATTCTGTTATTTACCAACTATTTTTCTGAATACTGTTCTGCTTGATATTTTTTTGTTTCCATTAATTTTGTATAAGTCTACCCTTGAACTTATGGTATTTTGCTAATGATTTTTTAATGTTAATGATTTTGTTTACTTCATGTAATTGGAGCTTTTCTCCCCGGGCCTCTACTGAAAACGGATATTTTGTCCAGTTAGACTAGCCCGGTCAACAAATGTAAAATAAAATAAAAAATAAATAAAATAAAGTTTGGTCCAGTGTCAGTAGGCGTACAACAGTGTCAGTGCTCATATCCATTCTAACTCCTATCATGGCATTTCAAATGATATGACTCAGAAATATGCCGACACCACCTGGCACTTCATGCTAGTTGTACTCTGTGAAAGTAAATATTGCAGTTACTTCCAGGATATTGCAAGAAGAGAGTCATGCAAGGTGGATGTACTGAGCACAGACAAACAAGTTAGGGAAGTGTAATATGTACACAATGTGTTGCTTAGTCATGTTGCAGCTCATTTGCCCAAAGGATGGTCCAGGTCTTTACCTACAATGCCCTGCAGCAGTGCCATGACATCCCTACATGGGGAATCAACATAGTGCATCATGTGTTTACCAGTATGGGTGACCAGTACAGCTCCACCCCAATGTGAAGTTCTCCCCAGTGGGATCTGGTCACAGATCAATCTTTATGAACTACCAGTATGTACCTCCGCTTGCAGACAATACAGACATATATTTCAAGACAGCCATTTATTACCTCCTGTGGGATGACTGACATAGCATGACTGCACCTTCCCTTTCAGATAGGACAAGCAAGTATGCAGAAATCTTCACCCATGCATTACGATAGCAGCATTACAACTCCATGAATTTGGCTGTATGTGACAGGAGGAACACAGGCTCATCATGGCTCAGCAAACCTGACTGGTGGCAACTGCCATTAGCAGGCTGTACAATAATAGGTGGACAGTGCTGTCTGACAGTTGGGGTGTGGGTGCCCCCACTAACATGGAGGCACTACCTCCTCAGCTAAAAGAAGCACATAGTGTTGTTGTGATGTTCTGTAGACACAGTAAGTGACAAAAGTAGCCAGCCACACAAAGCAGAACCACAACGCACAGTATAGTTATGTGCAACCTCAAAGGAGAGGCCCTGATTGTTGGTGACCTCATATGTCATGATGCCATATATAATGGGTCTCTACTTATACCTAACCTGTACATGCAGACTGTCTGTGTCAACTACACTCCCTTGTCCCCACCACGTGACACATGACATTCTACAACCTGTCCCATAACTTCTATATTTACAGAGAAGTTTGTAACTGGCCTCTCATTGGAAGATACACAGCATCTATTGCACATGCTAGCATTCCAGGCTGCATCACACATGTGATCTGACAGGATGACTAACACCATTGGGAAACCCTTGCAGTCATACTAACACTACTGGCTGCACACCCACTGAGTGGACAACAGCAACTGAAGTGGTGCATCCACTGACCAACATAACTATACACCTCTTTGTCTGAGTATCCATATCTGTATGCCCATAGGGGCAATCATCATGGAAGTGATCAGCACACATATATGTGTTCTACACACAGTTGACTGTACACAGTTTGGTTGTGTGATGGGGGAGCATGACTGTTATGCGTGGTGGACATTTCTGAGCCAGTCACCATGGACCTGGGTGAGGGTATGTCAGGACATACAATTCCCCAGACTGAGCCAAGCCATCTGACTATATCCCCTGCTCAGGCAACATTTACAGAGCACCCACTTAGGTATCCACGATACTGTCATTATAGGAGTCACTAAGTGGCCCACTGCTGACACACATAAGCAACATAGGGAGATCTGCCACCAAGAGCTGATCTGTAAGCAGCAGTGCTCAACAGGGCACAGTCCTGGGTCCTCTACTGCTTGGAATCCATTCAACCACAATACAAGTGACTACTAACTGAGTGTGGCTAACAATGTTGGCTGATGCCTGCAAATTGTGAGCACTCATGGAGTCTCTGTGGTATGTCACTGTCCTGCAACAGGGTATTCTGAACACATGCCTGTTGACATACTAATGGCCATAAACTCCATGCAAATATATGTGTAGTATTATTTCCATCAGTTAGACCTATGTACCTGCTAAGGGGAACATCAATTGTAACATGTGATATACATACTCAGGGGTGAACAAACTGGGCACAAAGACCTGGCCACACAGGTTTACACCTAATGTGTCTCAGATCACTATGTCTCCACAGTGATATGGCAGGAATCATGTGGCATAGCTAAAGCCACAGTCAAGTACTCTTCCCTCAGAATGCCAATATCTGAGTGCAATGGCCATTTGGTGATGTACCTTTCCAAGCAGTACTGTTAATTGCACACAACAGTATGGTCCCTCACAAGGACACTTCACGTATTCAGCATGTGTTCAATGGGGATTGTCTGTAATGAGTATCATTGTCACCTGTGGCATATAGAGTACTCAGAGGTCATCTGTGCCTTGCATATGTGGCAATGTGTGACCCTGCTTGATTGCATATGCTGTCTATCTGTAGGAGGCATAGTAGATGGATAAGTCACTGTAAGGACATTAACCTCATATGTGACATTAGTACTGCATGCTTGTGAGAGAGATTTGTCTAGCAGACATAAACACACCCTTGAAACAGATCCCTGTCTAATGCTACAGGGAGAACCTCAGTGCACCTCAGTACATGCCATGTCTGTGATTAGCTAGGCGACTGTCATCTCAACACAGGGCATCTGCCTGTGTCCCTCTTGAACTGGGGCAATATGTGCTGATCCTGTAACTATGGGTATAAAGATGTATATGATTGTGAAGGCTGTATGGCCATTATGGTAGTGAAGTTCAAACATCCTATGGTTCCATAACATGATGTAAAATGCTCTAACAGGTTCACACACAAACATGGCTACACTGAGGCTTGCACCACTTCCAATCACTGCCTACAGGACATGCCAAGGCACTTACATAGAGCAAGTTGGCTGTATGTAGATGAGAACACTTACCTATGTAATGGTACACACTATAGATCACACTACGTGATGCCCACAACACATCTCATGTGTGCTAGTACTATCAGTTCAGGACATATTATGCTTGATGACATCAGCAGGCCTTGTTATGGTCAGTCCTTTGGGGGGGCCACAATGCCTTGTGGTCAGTCCTTTGGGGGACGACATCACACACTACAAATAAAATACTGTAAAACCCGACTTATTTCTAAGTTACCAAGGTGATCATATTTATACCATCTGGACATACACACATACCAAGTAGCCTGGAGTGAGATTAGAACCACTACCTATCTAGTATTACATACTATAGAACACAGTATGTATCACAGGCACCATGGCTTATGTCTGATATTACACTGTCAGCTGGTAGTCATAAAGTGTATGACATCATCAGGCCTTGTAGAAGAGGGAAGTTTGGAAGCCAGCAGCAAGTTACAGGGCCAAAAAGTGTATAACCATTGCATGTGAATAGCCCATGAGGACATGGCAGTTGTTTTGCAGGGGTATACACACACACACACACACACACACACACACACACACGTAATCTGGAGTGAGATTAGAACCCTTACTGATCTAGTCTTATTCACTATAGAACACCATACTTATCACACGTGCCGCAGATTGAGTCGGTATTTTATGTGATTGCAGGCACAGTACTTGTGCATTATACAAACTAGGCTTGTGTTGAACAGCAGGTCTAGCCTGCAGAGTGATATTGCTTCGTACTGTTATCTGCATCTTGTATCCTAGCAGTGTTATTATCTTAGCTCATAGGTTCATAGGTTCATACTAGGCTATCTGCCCTAGGGCACTTATAAGCCTAGCCAGAGTGTGTTTGGCTTTCGCCACCCATTTAAATGAATTTTACTATGCCCTTTTATGAGGTTAGTATACTGTGCCTCTGTCTAACAGTGACACAGAAGTGATACCCGGGGTAAACCTACGATCTCTTAGCTATGTGTGTAGAGTTACCAGTATGGCCATATGTGATTGCTTGCAGTTAAACAGGCAAACTTGTGAGCAGGAGCAATGTGGCCTGTCCATGCATGCATTGACAACATTGTACACTACACCACCTGCTCACCTGCGCATCTCTACCTGGTGACATCCAGCAGGCAGAGGTGTCTGTAGGTAAGTAGATTATGTACTGTTGCACCTTTAGTTTGAATCCTATAAGCAACAGTATGGATGTGTGATCATGCAGATTTACTCACCATTATAGGACATGTAGGACAATATAGACATTCACACACAAATGTATGTAATTAACAGGGATGTCTATATAAATGTAGCTGTGTGTGTGTGTGTGTGTGTGTGTGTGTGTGTGTGTGTGTGTGTGTGTGTGTGTGTGTGTGTGTGTGATATGTATATGCATTATGTAGATATATGGGGCGAGTCTATGTATCATTGTGATGTCGACACCATATGATCGACATTTCAAGAGTTCAAAAGTTAAATGTAATGGCACCATACAGTGCAGAATGGGAGAATTTCCCTTTTCTGCACTGAAGTGCGGTCTCGGAGTTGGCATATTTAAGTAGGGGGGTGTGGGGGGTGCAGGGGTGCTTGCCCCCTGCTCGCACCGTTAAGGTAAGTTTTTCTTTTTTTTTTTTTTTTATTGTATATTTGATCTTTCAAACATCGATCATATGTTGTCGAACATATGGGATTCAAAGTTTTGAAAGTTTGAATATATAAAATAGACCCATACATACAATACCCCATCATGTCCCCAGTTGGTCTTTGCAAGGTACCTGTAGCTAGTATCCTAAAGGATACAGATACCTTTGTTTCCACTGGGATGGGTTCCCCTCTGTTAGATCTGGAACTGAGTTGAGGGGGTCAGAGCTCAGTGAGTTCTTGTAGTATGTCCTTGTCCACCCTGTAGCGCTCTGCCATCTCCAGCTCATGTAGCCCCTGGAAGGTTACCCTGGGCCTGAACACTCTTCTCCTTCTCTGCCTAGGCCTATTGTTAGCAGTAGCATTGACTTCAGCATATAGCACATACAGATGTAGCAGACCTGCAGTAGCCCCTAGCAGTCTTTCAGTTAAAATTCTCAAGTCTGTATTCCAGTGGTGCAGAGTATGGGAGAAGAATCAGATTGTAGGGTGTATGCATACTTTATAGTGCTCTACTGTAGGTGCTGACTCTGTGATTGGCTACCTATGATGCACTGCACCTGTCTAGTATATCATTAACATCATTAATGGCCTTAGTTTAAGTTAAACAGGGGGAAAAAAATAATGAATATGTCATTGGCTTTTAAATACACTCAGCAAGGGGCACACCATGCAAATGCATGCTCCATAGGTACACAAAGTTTAGCACTTAGAAGTCACCCTCCCCCCAAATTTCCTCACTCAGCATAGTGGCACACCATGCAAACATGTGGAAACATGGTCCCCTTAGCTAAATAAAGCTTAGATGTTAGTGCAGTCAACTCCCCTGAAAGGCACTCTGTGCAAACAGGCACAGCTAAGCTAACATAAGCTTAGAAGTTATTGGACACCCACTTCCCTGATGTCAGCTACCTTCTGTGTAAAACACCAACATAGTTCTCTGCCTTCACTCAGGGGATACGCGGACATGATTACCCCTTAATGCTATTCAATAACTCCACTTCATGTGCACAGGAATCCATGCTCACAGCCTGGAAACGACATGCTTCAAAGTCCTACCACATTAGCAACAGCACCAATGCACCATTGCAGATACTCCATACAGGGTCCTGTAATACATTTTGTCACATAACATTAATTTTGTTTTTTCCAATATTTTTTTTTTATTTATTTTTTTACAAAGCATGCTTGCACACTGCGGCGTGCCACTCAAACATACCCAGATTATTAAAAAATTAACTTTAATTTAATTTATTTCCTTTAATTCTTTCAGACTCATTGAGGATAGTTTCACTCATATCTGCACCTGGTATGCCATTTCTGTCCATCTAGCTACATTTTACAGCCCCTATTGTCTGTCTACATTCCTGTACATAGAATTTTTTCCATGTACACTACGAACACTGATACAGGGTCTGCAGAGCTGCCTATCTGTTTGCTGGATTGCTCTGCCTGCCTCATTTGCATGAGATTCACCTGCTTATGAGTTGAGTTGCATGCCATTGAAGTTTTTGTGTTGGCGCACTCATGCACTCCACTCAGCAGCACTTACTGAATCTAAAAATGTTTGCGGCCATTTTAGCAGCATGGTGCAATGTCTACACAGAAAAAAAAAATGTGTAGGCTTTATTAAATTCTCCCCAGGCTTACAGCATATTTAGAGAGAAAATCAGTTTGATAGCAGTAAGGAAGTAAGTGAAGAAAGGAGAGTAAGGAGGTGTAAGGAATGAAAAGGTACTTGTTCAAATGCTCAATGGCAGAGTTTGAGAGTGAAGTGAGACTTCACATAGCAGTTAACCCAAAGTACTACTCACAAAAATGAACTCATAAGCAAAAAAAAAAACACCTATGTAGTCCACTGAGAATGCAGATGTAAAAAATGGCTGACCATCCTTATGTATGATCAGGCAAGGATGTGACTTTGTAAGGTATTATTTGCAGTCATAGCGATACAGCGACTGTACTAGTGCAACAGCAACCCATCTTCGCAATTACAGAATTGAAGCTAGCAGGTGCTGCTCAGTTGAGCTTGCTCCTGCAGTTCACTTGTAGTGCCACCTATCTATGAGGACTGGAAGTCTGTAATGGAAACGGGGAAATATATGAGTACTAGGTAGTGGACAGTGGCTATGGCACAACAGCCCATCTGGTCATGCAGTTAGCAGACCTCTTAACTGTCCAGAATTTTGCAGAATGTCCAGATTTTTATCCTCATAGTTTTGGTCTGTCCCTCATAAAATTTATGTTTTTCTGGTAAATCAGTTAAGACTGTAGTCACTAAATAATGACAACACATTTGAGTTTCAGACTTTATATCATTCAGAAAATGGATGCTAATGCAAAACCTATTACTCTAGCAACTTTCAAAGTTTGTAAGAGCAATATTTAAAATCTGTCCCCGATTTTGGGATATGTGCCCCCACCCCCATTATTTTTGGCTTTGTTCAAATTTCTTGACCTAAGAGTTTGAGAGGTGTTTGGAGCAATTTTAACAAGGTGGTAACACATGAACTCTAAAGAAAACATTGCATAGCATACCAGCTAATACAAGTAGTGCTGTATAACTCTGAAGCACAAACTAAATTATATGATAGAAATAATTTTTACTGGTAATTACAGTGAAGTACAACAGTGCTGGCAGATCAAAATAAAACAACTGTTTACATTGTTGTGCGAAACAAACAGATGCAGTCTCATGCTTCTAATACACAAACCCTGCAATATGGCAAATAACACATTTTAAAGAGAAAGATATGGCAAAGACTACATATACATCAGATAAAAGCTTCAAAAGTATTTAGTATGATAGCAGACGCAAGTTGCATATGCATCAGACAATCACATCAAAACAGTTACTAAACTACAGAAACAAGCCAGTTATTTACCTGACTTAGGGCATTTGGAAAGAGGCTTTGTTCTCTTCAAAGGGGGACAAGGATGAGGTGTTATAAATACTTTAAAGAACAAAAGTATATTTAGTTGGGAAAGTTGGGGTCTGAATTCTCAGAAACTAATTGGTAGCAAGTAAGAACCAGGTCTGGGCCCTGTAAGAGGAGGAGCAGCATAAAATGATCAGTGTGAACTGGCACAGTGCTGAGTTATGCACTTGGACAGCTGTCTTTATATGGCACAGTGCACTACCATTACTGTCTGAACTTCATAGGCTCATAGGTAAGTACTCGACTAGCTGCCCTTGTCGATGTTAAGCTGATCCACTTTCCTATTTTGTGCTCACATTAATCTATCTCATTTTATTAGAGATTGTCTTTACTCATCTCTTGGTGGATAATTATATATACTGCCCTTAATGAGAATAACAGGGATCATACCATACATAATTTGGGGGACACATGCATGTAATAAAGCATTTAGGAGCTGCCTCTGCCCATTAGTAGGCAGTCTTGGAGTAAATTTTCTTTTTACTCTCCATAGATCCAAGTTGAGCTTGAATATGGCCAGGGATGAACTATGTTTTATGTGCATGGGAAGTCTGTTCCAGACAAACCATATCTTCTGAAAGTTATACATGTCCATCCAAACTGTTCTGTTCATGTTGCAAAAGAGGTTTAGATTCCTAAACTGAGTATTTCTGATGCCATTTGATGTGCAGTAAATACACCACTATTGAGTTGGAGGATGCCTTGTATGCCAGATACAGATCACCTCTTAGCAATCTGTAGGATACCTAGTATAGTGTCAGGGTTTGAGTTGATACACGTAGGACATGTTGCTTACACCTTCTATCCTTTTAACAAGGTTTCTATGTGGGCATTCCAGTTGTTGCATGTGCCTTCTATATTTTATCTATGTACTTCTATATTTTATATGTTGAAACACCAGCCTAGAATATTAGACAGTAGAAATAACGGGTCTTGAGCTTTTAGTCTGTCGCTGTCTGATCTTCTGAAGTTCTTTATGCAGAGAATGAATATCTGATCAGGATGATGATGAATGACTGCATACTCCAAGCCCCGCTTAAAGTTTATTCAGTGAGGATTTCAGGGAAGGGACTGAGAGTGCCTCATACAATATTGTTTAACTGTCAGATTCGCCACATAAAAGAAATAAATGAAAATAACATTTCTCATATGACTATAATGTAAACACAGCTGTGTCCCATATACGAGTCATTTGATTTACCATATAATATATATGTCAGAAATTGGATACAGTCCCTTTCTTTGTGGCATATTAATGTAAGACTTCAAGAAAGTCAGTAAACAAAGCCTTTTCACTCATAGCAAGTATTAAAGCCAGATTTGTTTCATTTTCTGAATAAAACATCTCAGCATTTGAGGCCAAAAGGTCAAAATTTGCATTTAAATTGTGACTTTTTCAGCATCAAAGCTTATGAATATCAAACTTTCCTATTAGGAGAACAGGGCTTATTCTAATATATTTTTTTCAGACATTGCAAAATCTGACCAACAAATAAACATGTTTCTTTAGTGGCATTTTTCTTGTCACAGAAGGAAGAGTACAGACAGGAAAAACTCTTCTTTTGAAATGTTTTTCATAAATCCATACCCCCCTTATCATTATCAAAAAACTTCACCCGTGTGAAATTAGATAAGGTTCTCTCCAACCTGAATAACTTGGCCTCATATGTAAGTAACGCTAAACAGTTTCATAAAAGTTAATTTAAAAAATGAAATAAAGAATTTAACATTCCATAAACACAACAGAAAAGATAGTGAAAGAGACCAAGTGCTGTTTATCTATTATATTTATTAATTTTGCTTACCTCTGGTCTGTATTCTTTTTAAGACAAAAGCGTTCAATCGGTTAATAAACTCCTGGTGGACAAGAACTTGATTTTATTGTTTTTAGAAACTAACGTTATGAAAACTACAATACAGCAAGTTTCGTTATTACTTATTTAAGAAGAGAATACAACATCACTGACCTAACGATGTGACCTGATTTAGTGAGGTAGTGTCTCACTCTAAAGAGGAACCCGGATTTATGACTTGTTCTTCTAATGATACTTTGGAGATGTATATTGAATATTAATGCATTTAAATTCTAATGTAATAGTAAATTTCTATGCATCTCTGGTTGCTGGATTACAAATTGAGGACTTGGATCTGACTTATGATGTTAAGAGAATGTGATTAACACTTTCTCTGGAAGGAATGCAAATATGTGACTCAGAGAAAAATATGGACATTATGTGAGGTATAAAATAAATCATCAGATTTTTAACACATTGACCTACCAAGATAATGACGTCTGCTGCACCTTTTATGACATCACTTGAATTCCTTCTGTGAGTATCAGAGGCATCCATACTATTAATCCCCATCAATTAACCAAAGGACAGACAATGTAATTCCAAACACCCTAAGCAAGTTTTAACTGCATGTTAATCCTATGTTCATCTTATATTCATGTCAACAATGTAGCTACTCCTAGTCAATTAATGCAAAACTAGCTTCTGATTAGAATGTATTCGTAATCAATGGCTCTGTTATTAGGCATACTGATTCCCCACTCACCAGGATGATAAGAATAGGGTTACTGCTAGCTGCTTCTGAGGTGCTAGAATCATAGACATTACAAGGGCCCTCCGAAAGCTTTCACAAAAGAATTCTGAATACATCATGCTGGTAATCCATGTGGGAGTGAATGAACTAAGGCATAAAACCCTTAGGAACATGCAGAGACATGTCAGAGGTCTCTAGGCAGTTGATGGATACAGGTAAGACTCTGGTCCTGAGTAGAATCCTTTCTTCATCAAGAATAATGCACAGATCTAAACATAAGATAATTGACTTTAGCAACTGGCTTAATAGCTGGTGTCATTCCAGGGTTCATAGGTAAATACTAGGCTATTGATCCATGAGGATCTTTAAAAGCCTAGCCATACATTCCCATGAAGTTTTTAGCTCTTATATTTTAAGTACAAACACAGAGATGAACAGAACATTTGCATGTTGCCCCTCTCCATTGAGGACAAGGGTTCTAAACCAGGAGTGAACTTGTGGTTAACCAACCATCTATCCAGATTAAGTATGAACAGTGTAACATAAGTACTTTGCTTTATGTTGAGAGGAAGACAATACCAAAGAGTATTTGTTTTTGTTTTGTTTTGTTTTTATCTCTTTAATACATATAATGCCTCCAACATGTTCCATTTATGTTGCAAAAGAGGTTTGGAGCTCTTGAGTAGGTGGCTATATCCCCAGCAGACTTGCAAATGTGAGGTGGGAGTGATGAGGCTCTCAAAGTGAGGCACAGATCACCACTCAGTAGCCAGTATGACACTGAGAAGAGAAACAAGGCTTTTAGGTTCATAGTTACTAGGCTTGCAGTCCATCAGACCAATGAGAAGGCTAGCCAAAATTCTCAGTTGCTCCAAAGCACTGTATGGTTAAGTGACTTAGTTAAGGTCATACAGTAACAAATAAGTACTGAGAGATTCAAACTCTGTACCAAAGGAACTACAGCTCACATCTAAAGAAGTTCACAGACTACTGTAAACTAGGTGCCATAACAAAATCGCCTAATGATGTGGACATTCTACAAAGGGGCCTCACTGAGACTGATGCTTGGTGTCAAAGTCATGGCCTCAAGCTCAATGCCAAGGAATGTATTGTCATCCCCTTTGGGAAAAACACTGTACCCAAAAACTACCACATAGGCAGTAGTCTACTTAACACCAAAAGTGTGATAAGAGACTTTGGGACACAGGTGGACAGTAGTCGCTCCTTTCATAATCACATCGCCACAATAGTAATGAAATCATTCTATGTGGCACACCTCATCACAAAGGGGTTCACCTCCTGAAAAAAAGAGGTCATTGTTCCTCTCTACTCATCCCTCATCAGACCCATTATAGAGTACTTTGGCATGTACCTTGCAAGGCATCTACAACAACTAGAAAGGCCACAGAAATACCTCACTAAGGATTACTGGCCTCAAACAGATGCCATACGCAGACCGTCTCAAAAAACTCAAGCTCTACTCCGTCGCTTATTGCCTACTCAGAGGCGACCTCTGCCTAACATACAAAGCCATGTCAAACCCAGATCTGTTGGACATGCTACACTTAAAGAAACCCCAATCTCTCCGAGCCACACACTCCAGAAACCTAAACCTTGCCACCACATAAACAGAACATGCTGGAGGGATAGATTCCTGTCCCAGAGACTTCCCATGCTCTGGAACAGACTAACCATTCATGTCAAGCAAAGCTTCTCATTAGCCCTCTTTAGGAAAAATCTCAACAATTGGATGGGAAATAGGAAATTCACCCTGGGGAATCACTTCTGTGGCTCTCCTAGACAGGGATGAAGGAAAATAACTTTCTTGGGTGGTGAAAGCCAGGGAACTTTTTTGGCTAGGCTTATATAGGCCCCGGGGCCAATAGTCTAGTACCTACCTATGAACCATTTGTGCCATCTGCAGACTGCAGTCTTTAAGACAGTTTGCATACTTTTTTATGATTTAGGCCCTTGATTTTTTAGTAAAAAACTGTATGACACTCAAATTGTGTCACATGTTTGGACATACTGAACAGGACATTATGCTCAATGACTGGCCTAATGCGTGTGAAATACATGAATAACCACATCCCTGAACCTTGATGCCGTACCACTAATAATCTGTTCAATGAGAAAAACACTTACTTACAATAATGGATTCATGGTGACCATGATCAAAGGACAATTCATTGTCTATACAGGTTCCCAGGTCCCTAACTACTAGATCCATTTGTAGGGGTGCTTTTTAATGTAACAGTTACAAGCAGTTTCTTGCTTACTGAAGGATACTATTACACATTTGTTTGCATTTAGTTTTAGTCCATGGTTTTGATACCAGCTATTAGTTTGGGAGAGACTCTCTTGGAGGATCCAGGTGTCATCTGGGGAGATTTTGATGGCTCTGACTTTATAGTCATCTGCAAACTCGGTCAGCCATAAATTATTAACAGTAGCTTTGACCTCTCAGAAGTAAATGCCAAAGAGGAAAGGCCCAATAACTGAAGCCAGGGATTTGATCAGAGTCTGGATTTCCTTGCCAAATTTGACAAGAGCCCTTTTTGTATATTGAGAGTTACATTTATTTGCACATCCTATGAGTTTTTTTCTTTTACTATAGAGCATGTTTATATTTGGGTTCCACCACAGGAGTTTATTTTCAAATTTGACATTGCATTTACATAGGAGGGGTGAAGTGGAACTATTCACATGTGCCCATAATTTGGCAGTAAAGGATTCTGTATAAGCAATGGGGTCATCAAATTGGAAGGGGATGTTGAATTTAGCCAGGCCATCACTCAGTGTCAGTAGATCAGTCTTGGCATAATCTCTGAATGCTGAGGCATTGGAGGATGCTTATGGATTTAGTCTTAAGGTGAATGTGACAGATTTGTGGTCTGAATTGACCAGAAAGCAATGTACAATTGATAGGGAGCTTAGCAGTCCCATACTAGTGAGGATTAAGTCCAGGATTTTATTACCCTTGGTTGGGTATGAACTAACTAGTTCAGAGAACTGATTAAGTCTAGAAATCTATGAGCATACATGTTAGAAGACATATACCTCTCCCATTTAATGGAAGGGTAGCTGAATTCTCCTTGGAGAATGGTGCTTGGCTTAATGCATTAGCAAATCCATACTAGTTAAGTAGGAGTTATGAGGTGAGGGGGACATAGAAGGGCTCCTATTAGTCACAATGTAACAAGGGGTCTTGTTAACAGTAAGTTGGACTTGGAAGAATTCCAGATTATTATTTTGTTTAACTAGTCTTGAGGTGAAGTGTTTCTTAACAGATATGGTGACACCGCCACCTTTAGCACCCTCATATAGTGCTGTAGGCCTGAAGTTGTGGTAGGCATTGAAACCCTGCAGTGATGGGGTGTTCTTAATCTTCTTGAACAAGGTCTCCTTAGTAATGCAAATATCAATATTTTCCAGTGTAAGGAGTACTTGTGGGTAGTGGCGTCCTTTGTCAAGACTTCTAGCATTGAGCAGCAATACTTTTATGAAATCTGGATTATGTTTTGCTACATTGTTTAAAAAGGGCACTATGGGAGTAGACAAAACGTTTTCCAATGTACAAAGGCCTTGAGTGACAGGTGCATGACATCCCTGGCAAAGTAGTTTGGACTGTCTACCATGTCCTCTCAGGCCTATATATACTGGCGCCCCATTGAATAACAGCAGAAGCTAAGCCAAATGTTGAAGCCAATAACCTTTTGTTTATATTATGACATCACTCTTGGTGATGGTAATAAGGCTGCTCAGGGTTAGGTACATACCTGCCTCAGACACATATTCTGAGAGCTCCATTATGTCTTTCTTCATATAGCCCAGGAATGTGCATCGCAAGTCATTTCATCTACCTGCACGATGACTGTGCCATATGTGTACTTGTGGTGCAAGGACTTGAGTGCTTACATGATGTGGTGAATCCCGGTACTTGATAGGCAACTGACCATGACCCTTTTCCTGCACAGCACAATGAATGGTGCATTGGTGTATCTCACAATGGAGTCACCTATGACTAGAATGTTGGATTGTGTAGAGGTTTGCTTTATGGATTTTTCATATGAGACACGGTAACTCTTTCATGTGTGTTTCAAGCTGGGTATCACCTGTCTTGTGTGTTTTTGAGGTCACTGGGGGTTTTTGTCACTTAGATTAAATTTAGAATGCATTTGTACTTTAGCTAGGTTACTTTTAAGAGCTTTAGCATATGTAGGTCTGTGTTTTTGGTCTGGTCTGTGTGTGATAGGTTTATTGTGACGTTGTGCGGTACTGACAAGCTGTAGTGTCTTCATGTGAGAGGATTGCCTCCAATAACATTAAATAACTGCATATCTCATACACTGTGTCAGTTTAAGAAGTACGTGACTGTCAGTAAAGATGAGACAATTCCTACATCGGTACTACCAGGTTTGTAGTAGATTACTGGAGGTGCTAACAGTCTGGTAAAGCGAATTGTACTGGTCTCAACACAGCTGCATGCAGCTTGGAATCAATGATCCTTAGCCAGTTCTCTCACCAGAAAATAAAGAGTAACATTAATCCCAACCTGCTTTCTGAGAAGCAGTATTAATCCAGATGCTGCTGGGCTCAGTACATTTGCTATAGTCTTTTATTGGCAAATACCCTGGATGGAACCCACAGCAGCTGGATGCAACAGACAGCCAAGTTACATAAAGACCCTGAAGCATACCTCTCAACTGTATAGATTTTCACGGAATGTCCAGATTTCTGCCTCATATTTTTGGTCCATTTTTCATAAAAGTGTGGTTTTCTGGCACACTAGTGGAAAATCATTTAAGATTTAAATTAGAAAATAATGACAGGCATTTGAGTTTCAGGCTTCATACCCTTCAGAAAATTCATGCCAATGCAAAAACAGTTATTCTATCAACTTTCTAAGTTTGTAAGAGCAATATTTAAAAAATGTCCATATTTATGAGCCTTTGTCCCACTTTTATTTATGGCTTTGTCCAGATTTCTTGCTTTAAGATTTTGAGAGGTATGCTGAAGAGGTTTTCACCAAAAGTGCAACCAAATCACTCAGTGAAGTTCCAAACACACTACCCAGACAGAGACCAGCAAGAATCAATGTCCATCTCCTCCTTCTCTCACCAGAAGCAAAGAAGTAGCATTAATCCTAAACTGGCTCCTAAGAAGCACTTTTTAAGCTTTCCAGTGATTGGTAATTTCCAGGAAGGTTAAAAAGCAATGTCCCTCAGCTCCTTCTCTCACCAGGAGAACATAGCACTAATCTCAAGCTGATTCCTGAGAAGCAGTTCCTAGGCTCTCCAGTGATTGGTAGTCTACTCTGAGATTTTACAGATTTTAAAAGTAAGAGGGAAAAAAAGATTATTTCTCTGGCTATTGCAGTGAGCACTAAGTAAGTGGGATGAAACAACACAGAGGCTAACTCAAGGGGGATCAGATGGGGCTGGGATGAGCTTTGAAAGTCAAATTTACAGTAAGGGGGGACATCTCAAAAGCCAACATCTTTAAAAGCACTGCAAGAGTTACTGTTTGGTGGGAAAATTGAATGGAGTCCAAACAGCACTTGTGGTTAAATAAGAGCACAGCTACATAGGAATAAAGCTAAATAAGAAGTCCTATTTCTCATTTCCTTCCAATGATTTATTAGATTTAACTTCTTTCTAATCAGTGATTGGAAAATTATTTTTTTCTAGCTGACCCTTGACAAGAACGTTTAAAAACTCCAATAAAAAATTAAAGTAAAATACAATTTAAAATAAAATAAACTATAATGTAACAAGAAAATGTTATTTCTTTGCAGGAAATTCTTTGCAAGTCCTGTGACTGCAGGAAATACCTGCAGTCAAGTCCCTCCAAGGGTGCATCCCTTTCAAGTGTGAAATTATTAAGTAAATCAAGCCGCGTCTGCAGCTTCAATTCCCACTGGCCCACTCTGCTGGAAATACCTGCAGTCAAGTCCCTCCAAGGGTGCATCCTTTTCTAGTGTGAAACTATGTCCACTTTATCTGTATAGGATAGCTGCTACCAATAGTCCTGGTTACTCCCGTGATGGCTACTCTCTATCTCACCTGCAGAGCGCTCCCTGTTGTTTTTTCTTTTCTGCATTTGTCCTGCTTTCCCTCTCTTCCTACCTCTCTCTAACTATTCTACTCCTATCTGAACTGTACCTCCTGTCTGCTAGACCCCTCTACTTATTGTTCTGCCTCCCCTACCCAGCTGTAAACCTCACCACGCCTCCATACCCTTTTATTTCTCTAGCTGCCATGTTACTGTGCCTTAACTAATACCACTGACCTCATCTCAGCCCAGCTACCTCAGATTTTTAGCTGAAATCCCCTGCCTCTCCTGCTCACTTATCTGTCTGACCTACCTGTTTCTCTGATTGTTTTTCTGATCCTTTTCTTTGTGAGTGTAGCCTCACTCCGTTCGCCCTTGCTCCGCTCGTGCTCACTTCGCTCCTCTACCCTATCCCCATTCCCACCCACCCTCATTACAATTTCCTTTATACCAACCTCTCCCCCTTGTCCCACTATCCTCTCACACACAACTCCCTGCCAATAGCCAATCCCACCATAATATTCTATCATCCCTACATCACTTCCTACACCTCACTGTTCTACCTACTTTTGTACCCCTCCAAACACACTCTAAAATGCAATACCTTTTTATTCCTACAACACTCCTACTGATTCTCTCTTTCATCACCTCCGATCACTCCCATCTCTCTAACCCACACTTATGCTCTCCTACCTCTTACACAAACAACATCTTCCCAACTATTTCCTCATTTACTATCTCTCCAACTCTATTCAACTTCACCACCACATGTCTACATAAACTCTCCATACTCCAAGTCTTTAAACCTGCCTACAAACCTAAGCCAAAGCTATATAAACTCCATCTACCTTTTGCTACACTCTCTGTTCTTATTAAAACTTTACTCTGCTCTGGTGACATCCATCCAAACCCAGGCCCCTCTTCCTCTCCCCTCTCCTGCACACCCCTCAAAACCACCCCCACCTTGCCCTCCTCACACACCTCTCACCACCTCCATCCTCAGACAAAAAACTCTTCCCAATATAAATACTTAACTATATACTCATTGAATATTCAGAGCCTAACAAATAAAATAACTGAGCTGCACACATGGATAGCTCAGACTACCCCTCACATTCTCTCCCTATCAGAAACGTGGCTTAATCCACAAATCTCTAACAGTGAAATACTCCCTCCTGGTTATAATATCTTTTGCTCTGACATAGTTGCAAAAAAAGGGGTGACATAGCCATCCTCTACTCCAATAGCCTTAACCTCTCACCTCACCCCTCCCCTATTCCTGACTTCTACCCAGCTGAGCTTATCATCCTTAACTGCCATTTGAATACTCATGAAAAATTTGCCATTGCTTCAATCTAGCTCCCTCCTGGTAACAATCTGCCCATCATATAAAGCATCCTGTCCTGGTTCTCCCACAACATACCATATGAAACCCTTATCCTAGGTGATGTCAACATAGAGTGGTCCAAAATTTCTAGTGACTATCCTCAACTCAGTATCCACCTACATGGCTTCCACCAACTGATCTCATCCCCCACCCGCTTCCACAAAAATTCATCTTGTAGCTCTACAATTGACTGGATTCTTACCAACTCCACTACCACAGTTCCACCACCCTACCTGACTCCCTTAGTGACTATCTCCCTACCTCTATCTTAACATACTACTCCCAAACTCCCAAACCCCATCTTATTAGAGATTGCCAAAAGCTATCTACTTTTGATATCTCCCAATTTAACTCTATACTCTCTGGTATAAACTGGTCCACCCTTAAACAATCCCCCTCAATGATGCTGTAAGTATGTTCAATAACATTTTCCTGAATACTTTGGACACCCTTGCCCCTCTAGGATAATCAGAATAAAATCAAATCATGCTCCATGGCTTTCCAAGTAAACCAATTCACTTATGAAACAAAGAGAAAATGCTTGGAAAGCCTGGACTAAAACAAAACAACTACCACTTCTTCTCAAATACAGACAACTAAGGAACCTTACAAAAACAAATTAAAAAAGACAAAAAGTCTCACTATCCCTCTGCCCAGCTAAACAACAAATCCAATCATCTTGTTTTCCCGCCTTACTGAACTAGAATAGTCCAGTCTTCAGAGTTTGCTGACCTCTGGGCTTTGTCTTGGTTCCTGTGCTATTCCATATCCTTATTTGGATAAAAGGAAGCGTCTTTCTTCACCAGTGGGAGTGGGGATCACTGAGCGGCCTGTTTGTCCCTAGAGGAGTGGTTCCAGCCAGAAACTTGTAGTCTATTGGCCATTTTGGGTCAATTCCTAGCTCTTTTCAGCCCCCTGTAATAAAGCCCGCTTTAGCGCCCCTTTTTTCTTGTATTCAACTCAGCACAGCTCCTCGTGGTGTCCTGCAGAGTTCTACAAGCAGCAGAGAGCAAAAGAGTGACTTTTTCCTGATTTAAGTATTTTTTCTGGCTTTTGATTATTTACTGCTTAGCGACTGCATTTTCGCCTGTTTATACAGCTCTGCATTCTATTTAAACTGTTTTTGTGTTGATTAACTGTTTTGCACTTTTAAAAAGTTATTTGTTGCTTAATTTTACCTGTAGGCTAACACACTCAAGTGCGCTAGCCGCTTAAAAGCATTTATAGCATTTACTGTCTGTTTTTCCTCTGTTTTCTGTAAAAAAAAAAAAAAAAAATCTTGTTTTCCCACCTTACTGAACTAGAATAGTCCAGTCTTCAGAGTTTGCTGATCTCTGGGCTTTGGCTTGGTTCCTGTGCTATTCCATATCCTTATTTGGATAAAGGGAATCTTCTTTGTTCACCAGTGGGAGTGGGGAGCACTGAGCAGCCTATTTGCCCCTAGAGCAGTGGTTCCAGCCAGAAACTTGTAGTCTATTGGCCATTTTGGGTCAATTCCTAGGTCTTTTCAACCCCCTGCTATAAAGCCCGCTTTAGCGCGCTTTGGCGTGATTTAGTGCGGAGTTGCCCATAGAGCACCATCGGGCAGCGCCGGTTAAACAAGGTTAAACTATTTCTGGCTCCGTAAAGTCTGCTCTTCAATTTTTCCCTTAGAACTTCTCTACTTGCAATCTAAACAGTCTATTCTCTATCTCAATAGCTCAGCACTTGCTCCTAAAGCATTTTTATATAGGTAAAGTACTTGTATACTAAACAAAGTACTACATTAGCCTAGAATCCCCTTGAGTACCCATTTCCCTATAGGTCCCTTCTGACTCAGTTACACAGCAAACTTTTTCACTTTTTCTAGCATGTCGAAGGGTCAGTTGCTAGCGTCCTCTCCTGTTCAGCTGGTGAATATGGGCATCTTGAGGCAATGTTACAATTGCCTCATGTACACAGACAACCCACTCCTTCTCCCACAAAACACAAATACATGTGAGAGATGCAACTATATAGCCAAACTGGAGGCTGAGCTCTCTCAACTCAGGACTGGCAAGACCAGACAGGAGGAGAAAGAAACCACGCACACCACAAACCCAGTTTCACATAGAACTATCACAACTGCAAAACAAACACATAAACACACAAAGACATACTGAGAGGCACTGATCAAAAATCTACCAAAACTACAGAGGCCTCCAAAGCAGACACCCAAGCAACTGCCACCTCAAGACATAAGACATGCAACACATAGTTCTCAAAGTCAGTGTGCTAAACAGTCACAGCCCTTAAGGCCAAACACAATGCCAGACACACTTGTTATAGGTGACTCCATAGTCAGACACACTGATGTCCCACTCACCAGACTGAACAAGGAAAAGATCACAGTTAGCTGCCTGTCAGGCACTAGAATCCACCACATAACACAAGCACTCAGGTCACTCCACAGCAAGTACAAGTATGACTCAGTCATTGTCCATGCCGGTGTGAACGACCTGAGACGTACCTCCCTGGACTACATGAAAAGAGACATAGAGGAGCTCTCAGATTATGTAGCCCAGGCTGGTATGACCCTGACCCTGAGCAGTATCCTACCCTCACCAAGAATGATGCCACAATACAGAGACAAAATGATCAGCTTTAATAATTGGCTTAATTACTGGTGTCATTCTAAGGGGATCCAATGTCTGTCTGCCTGGGATGACATGCTTGACAAGCCACGCTGCTTCGCAAGGGACGGCTTGCACCTGTCACCCCTGGGCTTCCGGATATTGGCAAAGGCTCTTGCCACCCCCATAGTGCCTTTTCTAGGCAAGGCTCAAATGATAAACCTACCGGCCTAGAAAACAAAAATGGAGAAAAACTAAGGGTAATACTGCTCAATGCCAGAAGTCTAAACCTCAAGATGCATGCCCTCGAAGCCCTCCTCAGTATGGAGAACATCGAAGTTTGTGCTGTGACTGAAACCTGGTTCAAGGCTCCTGAGAGCACCCCAGCACTATCAGGTTATACCTCATATCATGCGTTCCGGCCCCAAAATCCGGACCGAACTACAAAAGGAGGGGGAGTATCCATATTCATAAAGGATACCCACACCTCCAGGTTAGTGGCAACGCACGAAGCATCGGAGACCATCCAGGTACAATTAACCATAGGTAAAACTGCCCTACAATTTGTAACATGCTACAGACCACCTTCTCAAACTCAGGAAACCCACACAGCCTTCCTGAAGACACTGGAGAGTATAAATGTCTCTCCAAACACCATCATATTGGGTGACTTCAACTACCCAAACATAGACTGGGAACATTACTCAAGTCCCAACACCCTAGCCCAAAGGTTTCTTGAGTTCATAAACTCAAATGCTATGGAACAACTAGTCACCATTCCCACAAGAGGAGAAAATATACTAGACCTGATCATCACAAACATGGGGACAAAATGCTCCACACCGGAAGTATATCCCTCATTGGTGAGATCAGACCATAAATTAATCTCACTGGAGATCCACATCCCGCCCCACCCCAGCAAAAAGACCACAGTGAAGAACTTCTCAAAAGCAAACTTCACACTTCTTAAGACTGGAGTGGTATCCTTCAAGGCCCCCGAGCCAGTGGAAACCACAACCCACGCTGCTGAAACCCTTACAAATGCCTTCTACGAGCACCTCCAGGAATGTATGGATCAAGCAATCCCTAACAAAATCAAGACCTTTTCCACCAAAGGCAGGCGCCTGGTCTGGTGGACTCCAGCCATAAACAAACTCTACAACAAGAGGAGAAAGCTACTACATGACAGAGCAAAATCCCTAAATGGGAAGGCATCTCTGATCAATACTAGCAAAAAACTACGATCACTCATAAAATCATCCAAGGCCAACTTTGAGAGAAAAATCGCTAATGACACAAAAGACAATCATAAAGCCTTCTTTAGCTATGTTAGAAACCTGGGTGGAAACTCCCAGATATGCTCAGAATTAGTCCAAAATGATAAAAAAATCACTGAACCCACAGACATTGCCAACATACTGGCAGACAGGTTCAGTGCAAATTTCACCTCTCCCCCCCCCAAAAGGAGAAATATCTATCCCACCAGAGTCTAGCCTCCCAAACATCTCAGATGCCCAGGTGAGAGCTGCTCTCTCTAAAGCAAAAAAACACAGCATCAATGGGACCGGACAGTGTCCCCGGCTGTGTGCTACACGAACTCAATGAGGAACTAAACCCACACATAAGGCTGCTGTTTAATCTTAGCCTTACTACAGGATACGTACCCAAAGAATGGCATACGGCAACTGTGGTCCCACTCCACAAAGGCGGTGCTTCTACGGACCCTGGAAATTACCGCCCCATAAGCTTGACGAGCCTTGTCTGCAAAGCTATGGAGAGGATCATAATGGAACTCATAAATAAAGACATTGGGGACCGACAGACACTGGATCCTACCCAATTTGGCTTTGTCAAGGGCAGATCCTGCCTCTTGAACTTGGTCGACTTTTTCGAAACAGTCACTAAGGCCATTGATGAGGGTAAGGCAGTTCACACAGCCTACCTTGACCTAGCAAAAGCATTCGACACAATACCCCACTCGGGCATCATAGAAAAGCTCACCAGCTTAGATGTAAACCCATATGTCACAAGATGGGTTGCAAACTGGCTCAAGGACAGAACACACAGGGTTAGAGTTGCTGGTGCCATGTCAGACTCTAAGTCGGTCACGAGCGGTGTCCCACAGGGCTCAGTCCTGGGCCCCCTCTTGTTCGGCATTTATTTTTCTGAAGTGCAGGCAAACATAGGGGGATTGCGGCTGACAAAATTTGCAGATGACTGCTAACTGGGCACCATAATTGACACTCCATCAGACACAGACATCCTCCAGAAAGGTCTCATAGAAATGGATAACTGGTGCCAGAGCCATGGCCTTAAGCTAAATGCCAAAAAATGTATAGTCATACCCTTTGGGAAAAACAAGGTAACCCCTAATTACCACATAGGTGGTAATCCATTAAACACGGAAGAAGTTATCAGGGACCTGGGGACCCAAGTTGACAGTAACCTCTCTTTTGGCACTCACATTGCCAAAGTGGTTAGGAAGACCTTCTACATTGCCCACCTGATCATGAAGGGATTCACATCCAGATCAGGAGAGGTCATTGTACCCCTGTACTCTTCAGTTATCAGGCCAGTGATTGAGTACAACGCCCCATTCTGAATGTACCTTACCCAACACCTGCAGCAGTTGGAAAGACCCCAAAAGTTCCTCACCAAAAGGATAAAGGGGCTCAAACATATGTCATATGATGCCCGACTGAAGAAACTCCAGCTCTATTCAGTCGCATACCGTCTGCTCAGAGGTGATCTGTGCCTGACATACAAGGCCATGTCCAACCCGGAATTAATGGACATGCTCCACCTCAAAAAATCCAAATCCACCAGAGCCACGAGAGCAAGAGACTTAAACCTCAACACGGATATAAATAGGACGTGCTGGAGGGACAGATTCATCACCCAGAGACTCCCTACACTATGGAACAGAATCCCAGTCCATGTGAGGCAGAGCCCCACACTGACTCTGTTCAAGAGAAATCTTGACGAGTGGATGGGAGATCATAGGTTTGCCCCGGGAATCATCTCTGTATCACTGCTGGACAGAGGCACAGCAAACTAATGGGTATAGTATTCTCATCCTAAGGGGTGGTGAAAGCCACACACACTCTGGCTAGGCTTATAAATGCCCTAGGGCAGATAGCCTAGTATGAACCTATGAACCTATGAACCTATAATCAAAAGTGTTGATCTATTCTGAATAAAATCCCCCATCCAGGCAGTCCCTCTAACCCCTCCCCTTACACAAACACATCCCCACAGGAAACTGCTACCCTCCTAAATAAACACTTTATTGATACCACCCAGAATCTCATACCCTCTAACCCAAATCCTACTTCAACACCTACCCCTCCTAACCCTCCAAACAAAACTCTGTTTTCCTTTCAGCCAGTTCCTATTACTTACATCAAATCTCTACTTCATAAGCTCAAACCCTGCTTTTCCTCCACTGACAATCTACCTCCTACCTTCCTCAAATTAGGTGCTGACTCTACAACCTATCCTATATCTATACTAATAAATAGGTCAATTTTGAATCAACTGTTTCCACCCTGTGGAAATTTTTCATTACTCTCTCTCTACATAAAGGTGACAACTCCACTGACCCTGCCAGCTACTGACCCATTGCCATTCTGTCCCCCCTCTTTAAGATACTACAAAAATGTATTCACACACAGCTTCTAAACCACCTCCTCCAGCACAACTTACTCATCCCCACCCAACATGGATTTCATCCCAATCATAGCACTACCACTGCCCTCCTCTCCTTCACTCACTCCATCGCTGAGGCCTTAGACAACAATAAACTTGTTTCCTGTCTCTTCCTTGACCTCTCCAAAGCTTTTAATACTGTCTCTCATCCTCTATTACTATCCAAACTTGCCACTCTCAACCTATCTTCCTCCGCCCTAGCTTGGTTCACTAGTTACCTAGCTGGTAAGGAACAGTCTGTCAAATGGCTCTCATCCTCCTCACCCTTCCTTTCCATTCCAAGTGTTCCTCAAGGTTCCATCTTAGGACCCCTTCTATTCAATGTCTTTACCAATGATCTTTTTGCTTCCTACAAAGAATCTTCATTCATTCAATATGCTGATGACTGTACACTTATCTCTATCTCAAACAACATCTTCGAGCTCCATACCCTAACCCAACATGCCTTTCTATCCACTGAACAATGGCTCTCAGACAACCTACTGATCCTAAACACCAAAAAGACTAAACACCTATTCTTCCTTCCCCGTTCTTTTGTTTGTCTTTTCACCTTTTCCCGGTTAGGGGTCGCCACAGCGGAACTCTGGTCCGCTAATGATTGGCAGTAGATTTTTTATGGTGCCAAGTTGCCAGCCCGATGCCCAACCTTCAGTGAAGGCACGCCCATTCATGCATGTTTTTTGGAGGCCACTCAACCATGAGGAGGACATGCAGACTCCACACAGAAGGCACTTCAACCATGAATCAAAACAGGAGAACCTCTTGCTGTGAGGCAACAGCTACCGCTGTACCACCGCGGCTTCTTCCTTCTCCGTTCTCTTACTCACCATAAATCCACCTTTGTTATTAAATCTTCTAATAGCACAACTATCCAACCTTATACCCACACAAAACTCATTGGTCTCATCGTTGATGATGAATTAAAATTCTACCTGCACGTACTCCAATGTAAAAAAAAAAACACACCAGAAACTAGGCCTACTGTATCGGAACAAAACATTTCTAACCCCTAAAGCTCGATTCACCCTTGGACAGGCACTCCTCCTCCCCTCCCTCCTATATGCTGCTCCAGTTCTTACCAACATCTAGGCCACTACTCTGAATAAACTCCAACAAACTTACCACAAAATAGCTAGATTCATTACTAACTCCCCATACAATTCACACCACTGTATTGTATTAAACTCTCTCCAATGGCTTGAACTCCCCCAACAACTGCTGCTATCTCAATTTCATACGCTACACTCTATTCTCTACAAACTCTCATTCTGTCCATCTCTTGCTTCCTTAATCTCTACCTATACTCCATCTCGGACCCTCCGTACTTCAAACCAGCAGCTACTGGACATTTGCCAACCAAAAATATCTGCAGGCAAAATTCTATATAAATACTCTGTACCCCATGCCTGGAACAAACTTCCACTTGAAATATGTTCCATTACCCACTCCTCTCATTTTAAAAAGGAACTAAAAACTCATCTACTCAAGTCCAAGACTTGCCCCTGCCATGACCCTACCTAGCCTCCTTACACTCCATTCACATGACTTTTACTCCACCACTTTGCATACCGCCTTGTAAACTGCTATATATTGACTTCAATCAATCAAACACTATGAAGAAGAAAATTGTTTTTTAAACTTTGTACTTAAATATACTCTCCATGTAAAATATTATGTGTGATTTTTGCTTTATGTATGCTTTCTACTTTGTATATAGATCCTTTTTTCCTGTATTACGACTTATGTTATTCGCTTCTGTCTCTCATATCTGTATTAACTCAGAAATTGTTTATCATTATGATATACTGTAAATGTCTATTAATGGAGCTTTTCTCCTTGGGTCTCCACTAAAAATATGCCACAAGCCCAGTTGGACCAACCTGGTTAACAAATGTCAATAAATAAATAAATAACTAAATAAATAAAAAGGATCAATAAATGAGCTGCTGGTATAATGAAACTTAAACATCTTACACTTTTCTAAGGCAAAAATAACTAAGTCCAAATTCAATAACACAATGTTATTACTGCCTACCCTGAGTCTAAATCTACATAAAACAAATATTATTTATTAATTTATTTTACATTTGTTGACTGGGTTTGTTCGGCTGAGCTGATAGCCCTTTTTCAGCGGAGGCCCAGGGAGAAAAGCTCCACAAATTTACAATAAAAAAAATAAAAATTCTAAATAACAATAGTATTAACAACAACAATATTAGCATTTTCCAGTTGGAATAGCAAAAGCATAAAGATTATTTACAGAGTTTAACTTGCTTAAGTTTTCTCTGTTCAATACTTCATGATGACATTTGATTTCTCCCCTTCCTTTCCCTTACTGCCCTGTGTTTTTGTGGTAAGAATTTATCTGTTATTAATTTAGCTGCACAGTAATATAACCTATTTACTTCTGTCATATCACACCAGTTTTTATGAACAGTCCTGATTACTGTGTTCATTTCTTTTATCAAATTTCTAACATTTCATTTCTTTCATTTATCTAAATGTGCCTATCTTTCTCTATTAAATCAAACAACTCTTCCAATAGATCATTTTCCTCTAAACTGAAGGCACATGCTTTATTCTCCATTTCCTGTGGGCATTCTACAGAAAGTTCCAGAGCATCTCCCTGCGCCATATTGTCTTCAGTTACATCCTGTGTCACCCATTGCTCTTTAATATGGAAACTCATTGGCCTATCACTCCACAACATTGACTGTGGCAGAGCTGCCAGGGTTTCTTGTTCCTTCCCTTGCTGTCCAGCTTCAACTGAACGATTGTACTAGTTTCCTGTGGAAGGCCCCAAAATATCTTCATATTGCAACTGATCAGATGTTTCCCGCTCTACTAGTTTCTCCTTAATTTGGGGATCCTGCTGTGATGTTATCAGAGTTAGATTTTCTACATTAAATCCTTCACTTTGCTGGTAATCCATGACTTCAGTTTCTATTTCTTTAACTTCTCCATTACTAATCCTCCTTTCTACTTTCCCTTTTTGTTTAATTATTTTTTGTATTGTAAACTTTTCCGTATCTGGATGCCTTTGCCTGTATTTTTCTTCAAACAGCTTCGGTGCTGCTCTCTTTGTATTGATTAGTTTTGCTTCGAAGATGTTTGAAGAGAAATACAGGCAAAAGCATCCAGATACGGAAAACACCAATAACTTGCCTTTTGACAATATATAAATTATATGTTGGAATTGATGCTGACAGAGTTTATAGTCATTTAGAAGAAAACTCGATCATGGCAATAGAACAAAAGGGTAAAAGGGTGCAGAAACAATATGCAAAGTTTGTAAGTATAGCCTATGTAGTTGCAATTACTTATATACAGGTAGTATATAAGTTGAGAATATTTTTAAAAGCAATTATACATCAGAGCAATGTATTTACCACCTACCAAGTTATTTACCAATAATACACCCAAGAAGATATCCACTCATGGCTCATCTATAACACAAAATATATTTTTTATACTAGGAGATACCAACATCAAATGGAATTTACATAAATCCAGTGAACTAAACTCAGCCCAAATATCAACATACATGGCCTCACACAACTCATAATACCCCCCACCAGGATAGAGAAAGCAACAAAGAGTATTTGACTGGTTACTAACAGCTAATCCTCTCCTTAAAACTTCTTCAGGTATCATGCTACGCTAAGTAAATGAACACTACCCATATATGCCATTCTAAACCATACCAAAATACCAAAAAATATTAAATACAATTGGATCAAAAATCCTAAGCATTTCAACAAAGACTGGTTTATCTGACTATTCATAGTGTCAGTGGAAACTACTAACCTACATATCACTTAATTACTTCAGCAGCATCTTCCTAACTATGCTATATTAGATATTAGCAGTTTTATGGCCCCTCTTTTGTAGAAGGAAGGAGTAGTCCACAAAAATCACAAAAACTGATAGGCCGAAAAAAGATGCATAATGATGATCAAGTGGACTATTGAGGATAAGAAAGAAATGATGTATTGTTACTATTATGAAAGAAGCCCAGAATTTCTGGACAGAAGATATACTAAGAGAAAAATTAGAGGAAAGAAAAATACTTGCATAAGAAAAACTGTCAAAAGCTTCAAATGCAAATGTATGTTCATTAATACAACAGATTCATGAAAAACATCACATAGACCAAGAAATCTTGGGGTGTTTGGAAAAAGAAAAAGAGGAAGTACGAAAATATAAAGAACAAAGCACAGATTTTTGAAAGGTATAAAAAAGAAATATGGACTTAAGAAAGAAAAAGAGATCTGATATGGTGCAATATTTATGCAAAGGAGAAAGTCAAATTAATTAGTACAAAAAAGCAGCCCCAAAGATATTCAAAGAGAAATACAAGCAAAGGCACCCAGATAAGGAAAATGTCACAATCCAAAAAAGAAGATCACAAAGGGGAATATAGAACAGAAGGTTAGTAAATTAGAAATTAAAAAAATAGAAGCTGAAGTTATGTAATACCCGCAAAGTGAAGGATTTAGTGTAGAAAGTCTAACACAGGTTATATCAAAGCACGAAGGAACAATGAGTCCCCATAGTAAGGGAAACAGGGGGAGCAGGAGACATCTGAAGGAGAGATATGGACATGAGAATGAAAAAGATATTTAATATGGTGAAATATGTATGCAAAGGAAAAAGCAAAACTAATCAATACAAAAAGAGTAGCACCAAAGATGTTTGAAGAGAAATACAGGCAAAGGCATCCAGATACGGAAAATTTACAATACAAAAAATAAGAAAACAAAAAGGGAAAGTAGAAAGGAGGATTAGTAATGGAGAAGCTAAAGAAATAGAAACTGAAGTCATGGATTACCAGCAAAGTGAAGGATTTAATGTAGAAAATCTAACTCTGATAACATCACAGCAGGATCCCCAAATTAAGGAGAAACTAGTAGAGCGGGAAACATTATATGAAGATATTTTGGGGCCTTCCATAGGAAACTAGTACAAGCATTCAGTTGAAGCTGGACAGCAAGGGAAGGAACAAGAAACCCTGGCAGCTCTGACACAGTCAATGTTGTGGAGTGATAGGCCAATGAGTTTCCATATTAAAGAGCAATGGATGACACAGGATATAACTGAAGAGAATATGGCTCAGGGAGATGTTCTGGAACCTTCTGTAGAATGCCTACAGGAAATGGAGAATAAAGAATGCACCTTCAGTTTAGAGGAAAATGATCTATTGGAAGAGTTGTTTGATTTACTAGAGAAAGAAAGACACATTTAGATAAATGAAAGAAATGAAATGTTAGAAATTTGATAAAAGAAATGAACACAGTAATCAGGACTGTTCATAAAAACTGGTGTGATATGACAGAAGTAAATAGGTTATATTACTGTGCAGCTACATTAATAACAGATAAATTCTTACCACAAAAACACAGGGCAGTAAGGGAAAGGAAGGGGAGAAATCAAATGCCATCATGAAGTACTGAACAGAGAAAACTTAAGCAATTAAGACAAGAAATGTCACGGTTAGAAGAGTACAAGTTACATTTTAGTCGAAATTGATCGAAAGTTTGTTTGTTTGTTTGTTTAATTTAACTGTTGAGGCTGCCCACTAAAGTGTGCTAGCCTGTATAACTGATGTATTACTGTTTCTGCATTTTCTGTGTGTTTTCTATCTAAAAACAAAAAAAACAAAAAAATAATCCTTGTTTTCCCGCCTCTCCTCGACTAGTTTAGACCAGTTTACAGGCTTTGCTGTATTCTGGGCTGTGGTGTAGTTCCTATGTTGTCCATTACCTTACTTGGATAGAAGGAAGTTTCTTTGCTCACCAGTGGGAGTGGGGAGCCTTGAGCAGCCTACCTGTCCCTGTAGGAAGTGACCTCAGCACAAGAGCTGTAGTAATTGGTTGTTTTGGACCATTTCTACCTCTTTTGAAGTTCCCTGTTTAAAATCCGCGTTTGCACGGCTTTGCGCGGTTGTGTGCATAGCGCAGCGCCGGTTAAACAAGGCTAAACTTCTTCTGGCTCCTCCAAGTCTGCTCTTCAAATTTTCCCTTAAGGAAGCTCTACTCTTAGTATAATCAGACTACTTGCTATATTATAAGCCTAGCACTTGTTCTCAAAACTTCTCTACTAAGTAAGCACTCTCATACTAAGTAAGCACTACATCCACCTACCACCCCTGTGAATATCCACTTCCCTTAAAGGCACAGCACTCCCTTATACTGTTCTAGCATGTCGAGTGGTAGATTACTGGCATCCTCTCCAGTTCAGCTGGTTAATCTGGGTATCTTGGGACAATGCTACAATTGTCTCATGTACACAGACAACCCTCTCATCCTCCCAACAAACACAAATACATGTGAGAGATGCAACTATATAGCCAAACTGGAGGCTGAACTCTCTCAACTCAGGGCTGGCATGACCAGACAGGAGGAGATGGAAACCACACACACAACAAACCCAGTCCCACATAGACCTACCACAACTGCAAACCAAACACATAAAAACACAAAGACATACTCGGAGGCTCTAATAAAAAACTTACCAAAACAACAGAGGCTCCCAAAGCAGACATCCAAAAATCCACCACCTCAAAACAAAACACATGCAACACATACTTCAATAAATCAATTTGTCAATCAATCACAGCCCTTAAGGCCAAACACCATGCCTGATACACTAGTAATAGGTGACTCTATATTCAGACACACTGATGTCCTGCTTACCAGGCTGAACAAGGAGAGGGTGACTGTGAGCTGCCTATCGGGAGCTAGGATCTGCCATATAACACATGCACTCAGGTCACTCCAAAGCAAGTACAAATATGACTCCATCATTGTCCATGCTGGCGTGAATGACCTGAGACGTACCTCCCTGGACTACATGAAAAGAGACATAGAGGAGCTCTCTGATTATGTAGCCCAGGCTGGTATGACCCTGACCCTGAGCAGCATCTTGCCCTCACCAAGAATGATGCCACAATACAAAGACAAGATGATCAGCTTTAATAATTGGCTCAAGTACTGGTGTCATCCTAAGGGGATCCAATGTCTGTCTGCTTGGGATGACATGTTGGACAAGCCACGCTGCTTCACAAGGGACGGCTTGCACCTGTCACCACTGGGCTTCTGAATATTGGCTAAGGCTCTTGCCACCCCCATAGTGCCTTTTTTAGGCAAGGCTCAAAAGACAAACCCACCTCCTTAGAAAACAAAAATGGAAAAAAACTAAGGGTAATGCTGCTCAACGCCAGAAGTCTAAATCTCAAGATGCAGGCACTCGATGCACTCCTCAGTATGGAGAACATTGACATCTGTGCAGTAACTGAAACCTGGTTCAAGGCTCCAGAGAGCACCCCAGTGCTACCAGGCTATACCTCGTATCATGCTTTTCTGCCCCAAAACCTGGGCCAAACCACAAAGAGAGGGGGATTGTCCATATTCATCAAGGACACCCACACCTCCAGGTTAGTAGCAACACATGAAGCATCGGAGACCATACAGGTGCAACTAACCATAGGTAAAACTGCTATACAACTGGTAGCATGTTACAGACCACCCTCCCAATCTCAGGAACCCCACTCAACCTTCCTGAAGACATTGGAGGATATGAATGTATCACAAAATACCATCATACTGGGAGACTTCAACTACCCTAACATAGATTGGGTACATTATTCTAGCCCTAACACCCTAGCCCAAAGGTTCCTGGAATTCATAAATTCAAATGCACTGGAACAACTAGTCACCTCTCCCACTAGGGGAGATAATATACTAGACCTGATCATCACAAACATGGGGACAAAATGCTCCACACCGGAGTTATACCCCTCACTAGTGAGATCTGACCACAAACTAATCACCCTGGATATACATATCCCACCTCCACCCCCAGCACAAAAGACCACAGTGAAAAACTTCTCAAAAGCAGACTTCACTCTTCTTAAGACTGAGATGGTATCCTTTAAGCCCACTGGGCCAATGGATACCACATCCCACAATGCTGGATCCTTCACAAATGCTTTCTATGGACATCTCCAAGAATGCATGAATCATGCAATCCCAAATAAATCCAAGTCCCTCTCCACCAAAGGCAAGCGTCCTGTCTGGTGGACCTCAGCCATTAACAAATTGTATAACAAAAGAAGGAAGCTACTGCACGACAGAGCAAAATCCCATAAAGGGAAGACACCTCTGATCAACACTAGCAGAAAACTATGTTCTCTCATAAAAACATCCAAGGCCAACTTTGAGAGAAAAATCGCTAAGGACACTAAAGATAACCACAAAGCCTTCTTCAGCTATGTTAGAAACCTGGGCGGAAACCCTCAGATATGCTCAGAGTTAGTTCACAACAAAATATACACTGAACCCACAGATATTGCCAACATTCTGTCTGACAGGTTCAGTTCAAATTTCGCCCCTCACCCCCAAAAGAAGAAATACTTATCCCAGCTGAATGTAATCTCCCTGTCATCTCAGATGTCCAGGTGAGAGCCGCCCTCAGCAAAGCTAAAAACACAGCATCAATGGGACCTGACGGTATCCCGGGTTGCGTGCTACATGAACTCCAAGAGGAGCTAAACCCGCACATAAAAATGCTATTTAACCTTAGCCTTACTACAGGATATGTACCTGAACACTGGCGTACAGCAACAGTGGTCCCACTCCACAAAGGGGTACCTCTACAGACCCTGGGAACTACTGCCCCATAAGCTTAACCAGCCTGGTCTGCAAAGCTATGGAAAGAATCATTATGGAACTCATAAACAGAGACATTGGGGACCTACAGACACTTGATCCCACCCAGTTCGGCTTTGTAAAGGGCAGATCCTGCCTTTTGAACCTGGTTGACTTTTTCAAAACAGTCACTAGAGCCATTGATGAGGGCAAAGCAGTCCATACAGCCTACCTGGACTTGGCTAAGGCCTTCGACACAATACCCCACTCAGGCATCATAGATAAGCTCAACAGCTTAAATGTAAACCCTTATGTCACTAGATGGGTTGCAAACTGGCTAAAGGACAGAACCCATAAAGTTAAAATCACTGGAGCAATGTCAGACTCAAAGCCAGTCACAAGTGGTGTCCCACAGGGATCTGTCCTGGGACCCCTCTTGTTCGGCATTTATTTCTCAGATGTTAAAGCAAACATGGGAGGGTTGTGGCTGACAAAGTTCACAGATGACTGCAAACTAGGCGCCATAGTCGATACACCAGTGGACACATACATCCTACAAAAAGGTCTCACAGAAATGGACAACTGGTGCCGGAGTCATGGCCTTAAACTAAATGCCAAAAAATGTATAGCCATCCCCTTTGGGAAAAACAAAGTACCCACAAATTATCACATAGACAGCAACCCACTGAGTACGGAAAAAGTAATCAGAGACCTAGGGACCCAAGTCGACAGTGACCTCTCATTTGACACCCACGTTGCCAAAGTGGTTAGAAAGACATTCTACCTTGCACACCTTATCATGAAGGGATTCACATCCAGATCCAAGGATGTCATTGTACCCCTATACTCCTCCCTCATCAGACCCATGATTGAGTACAATGCCCCATTTGGTATGTACCTCACCCGGCATTTGCAACAGCTGGAGAGACCACAAAAGTACCTCACCAAGAGGATCAAGGGTCTCCAACATATGTCTTATTCTGCCAGACTAAAGAAACTCCAGCTCTATTCAGTAGCATACCGCCTGCTCAGAGGTGATCTGTGCCTGACGTTCAAGGCCATGTCCAATCAGGAACTGATGGACATGCTCCACCTCAAAAAATCCAAATCCATCAGAACCACGAGAGCTAAAGACTTAAACCTCAGCACAAGTATGAATAGGACATGCTGGAGGGATAGATTAATAACCCAGAGGCTTCCCATGCTCTGGAACAAAATCCCAGTTCATGTTAGGCAGAGCCCCTCACTAACTCTCTTCAAGAGAAATCTTGATGAGTGGATGGGAGATCGTAAGTTTACCCCAGGGGTCACATCTGTGTCACTACTAGACAGGGGCACAGTAAACTAATTCTATTATATAAGGGGACCTTCACTGTGTCACTACTAGACAGAGGCACAGTATTCTAAATCTATTCTGTGCATTTTTGTACCATTTCATGGGGTGGCGAAAGTCACATCATATGGCTAAGCTTACAAATGCCCCAGGGCAGATAGCCTAGTACTAAACTATGAAACTATGAAACAAAAGAGGGAACAGATCCACCAAAATACTCAGAAAGATAGATGTGATAAAAGCATTCCATCCATCCATCCTCAATGAACAGTATTAAAACAGATCAGGATCTATCATGCACTATTGCAAACAATAAAATAAAGTTAACGCAGGTTGAAAAACTTAGAAGATATGCGGATAAATATAAAGGAAAAGTACAAAATAAGAAATTTACTGATGACCCAAAAAGGTTTTCTAGAGAACTGAGAAACAAGGCAAAAGGAATAGAAACGCCATAAAAAAAATGGACATATTTTGGAGAAATATCTATAAAGATCCTGTGGAACATAACAAAAATGATGAATGGATAGAAGAAGTAAAATAAGAAATAAGAAGTTCAAATGTACATGATATGAAATGGGATAAAGTAACAGCCAGAGAAATTGAAACAAAATTATGAATAGCTCCTAAATGGAAAACCCAGGCCCAGATGCAGTACCTAACTTCTGGCTAAAAGTATTAACATCTTTACATGAAGATTTAGCCATGAGTAAGAACTATTTATATGTGCACCCCAAACAGATGCCAACCTGGTTAACAACAGGAAAAATAATACTCCTCCATAAGAGTGAACCCGCAAGCTATCCTAAAAACTATACACCAATAACTTGCCTTTTGACAATATATAAATTATATGTTGGAATTGATGCTGACAGAGTTTATAGTCATTTAGAAGAAAACTCGATCATGGCAATAGAACAAAAGGGTAACAAAAGGTTATATGGAACAAAGGATAATTTGTTATTAAATAAAATCAAAAACTACTAGTTACCCTCATATCCAGCAACCATCATGGAGATGCCCTGTACTCAGTTCATATTGCAAAAAAAAAAAAATGGAATACACTCTCCACTCAAGATTCAGTTTGAAGCAAATATCAAACAGCTTCAAATCAACCTCAAGCAACACCTGCTATTCAAATGGACAATCCATGCACCATCCACCACTGAAATCATTAAACTCTCTCCTCTACTCAGCCTACTATCTTTTACTCAGTTCCACTATTAATTACCAGACATTAGCTTTTTCGTCTCAATAATTGTCTCACAATAAGAGGTTCCCTGAGATGAGTCCTCATTTGTGACAGTATGGATGTAATGATTGCATTCTGTACTTTGTCCACCTCCTACCCAATGTGCAGTGATGTTATTGCAGATCTAGGTGATGCAGTGGTCCAGCGGTCAGCATTGTCACCTCACAGCAAGAGGTTCTCCGGTTTAGTTCTCAGCAGGGGTGCCTTCTGTGTGGAGTCTGCATGTCCTACCTGCAGTCGCATGTGTTTCCTCTGGGTGCTCCAGTTTCCTCCCACATTCCAAAGACATGCGTCTGGAGTTTTTCTCCCTGGGCCTCTGCTGAAAATGGGCTCTGTCTCAGTTGGGCTTTCCTGGTAAACAAAGAATAAATAAATAAAAATTGCATTCCTTGTGTTTCTACCCCACTACATATCTTCATCCTCCCTGACTCCTTCTTATCCTTCTCAGCCCACCCCCTCTCATGCCCCCATCTGACCTCTCTCCTGTCCACCTCATTGTTGTACCCCATCATACAAGCAGCAAGATTCAGGCACCCAGTGGGTCATCATCCATGAATGACAATATATTTTTGGCCCTCCTTGGCCAGGCCATCAAGCCCCTCCTCACACTTATGATCTGTTCACTCCCCCTCTGGCTAGCCAAAGAGTCAGGCCAAGATGAGCCCTCATTTGTGACAGTATGGATGGAATGATTGCATTCTGTACTTTGTCCACCTCTTACCCAATGTGCAGTGATGTCATTGCAGATCTGTATCTATGTATGAACTATCAGTGTGAACCCCAACATTTACATTAGGGCTGAAACCCCAGTCTTTGCTAGGAGTTGTAACCTGACTATAAATGTCCTTCCCTCCCCCTGGTATAGGTGAGCAGGGAACAAGTTGTTCATTCCCATTCCCTCCTTAGGTACCAGTTGTACCAATCAAACTGGGGTCTACACTGTCAGTCAGGGGTTCATCCATGAGTCATAGAATTGGAGAATGATTGCAGTATTTCTAAATGCCCTACTCTCCCTCCCTCCACCTGTTGTTGATGTGCATGCTCACTGCTACTTCTTCCCTAATGTGCACGTGTGCTTTCATATACTTGTACTGAAGGCTGTCATGCATCCCTGGTATGGAAGAGTCAGGCTCATGTCAATAATCAATTCCCTCACTACTGCTAACTCAGTAAAGCAGTGGGCAGGACTGATTCACCCTGCCCAGAATGAGTGCACTGTCATTGGCTGCTCATTAGCAATTCCCCTATTAACTGCTACTATGCCCAGATTGCTAACTAATCCCAGATCATCTGTATAGCATTCAGGGCTTCATGCCTCCAAAGCTACATATCCATCTAGCCCTGATGGAAGCTTTTGACAGACTGCAAAAAATTCATTGTGAAGCAGAAAACAATATTACAATTTTGTAATATGCAAGTTTAATTTCAGACCAGTTATTTTATATGGTTTGATTTTGCTTGCAGTATCTCAAAGCTACATAGGGCAAGGAGCTGCAAATACATTGTTAACCACAGTTTGGTTGCTACAGACTCCACTTGCTTATTGCTTGACTCTGAGCAAGTCTCTTGACCAGACGAAAATCCCCATGCCATGTCAGGAAAACAGGAGTCTATATCTATTGGGGCTTGTTCAATTAATAAAGCAATGCGATATATAAAACATTAAGTGGCAGTTTACCTAAAATAAAAGCAGTCATACTTGAAGTGCCACGGCTATGGTAAATCAAAATACTTATGCTATTTCAATTATCTACAGCCTTTTTTATTCAGTAATATTAGGCACAGTTTTACAAAGTCTGAGATTATTGAAATGCCCGTTCATTTTCACACACTCCTTTGTGTTTCGTGATGTGGTTGCTCTCCACACTGTTAGGTGGACAGAATTAATGTGCAAAAGCCTTCGTTTCTTCCACTGTCATTAGTTTTATCCCTGTATTCACTTCTGTAAATTCAGCAATGCTAAAAATGTATATTTGGTGCTGCAGTTTGTCATATTCAGCATCCAGTGTCCTTGCAAGCACAACATTTATTTATTTATTTATTTATTTCTCTTTCTTGATGAGGAAAGTCTGACTGGGCAGAGGCCATTATCAGTGAAGGTCCTGGGAGAAATGCTCCATCTAAGGATCTAAACTTCTTCAGCGAATCAAACAATCATGCTGAGGAGACAGATGCAAGTCTCAGAGACTGCCTTTTCTATGGAACAGGCTTCCTATTCACATTAAGCAGAGCCCTTCTCTGGCCCTATTCAAACTTGGTTTGGATCAATGGATTGGGAATCCCAAATTCGCACTTGGGGTAGTGTGTATGTCCCTTATGGACAGGGGCAATCTGTAAGATCCTTGAGGCACAGGCACAAACCTATGCCATAATTTTGCCCAAAGGGGGCCACATATTGGGTAAAATGGGGTTATATTGGCTAGGCTTTTAAGGACTCTTAAGCTCTCAGCCAAATAATCTCCTATGAACCTATAAATCACGGCATATTTATTTATTTTTATTATTTCTTTCAGTTTGGTGACCGGGGAGGTCCACTGGGCTCGAGAGCCCGTTTTCAGTGGAGGCCCGGGGAGAAAAGCTCCACAGTACAATGTTAAATCACATAATGAAATACTAGTAAAATACAAAGAACAATTATTACAATCAAAATAGGTGGAAATTCCACAAAACAGTTGGTATACAGTATGAAATTCATTTAAAATTAAGCAACTAAGATGTTAAGAAGAATTGTCCAGGAGGGCGACAGGCATAGAACATAAGGTTAGAAGAGGGGAAGTTAGTTACATTAACAATGTATGACTAAGAGGCAAATTAGAGAGGTAAAAAGTTTAGCCAGGAGAGAAGGAGGAGGGGAGCTTGGGAGGTATAGAATGAAGAGTACAGTTGCATTTTCTTTGAGTGTGCAGGTGGCAGCGGAGTTGTGTTTTGATGGAGTGTAGGTTGTCACAGGTCCTCAGTGTAGAGGGCAGGGCATTCCATTTTTTAGCTAGGGTAAAGGAGATTAGAAGCTGACCAGCTGGGCGCTTTGGTTTGTGGATGGAAATAAGGTTTTGGTGAGAAGATCTGAGGGGTCTGGGGGGTATCTTTTAAGAAAATTTCAGACAGTTCTCCAAAAAACAGCAATTACATTTCTTATAAAGAAAGAAACAAACATAATTCCAAGATAATTATATACAGTAAAGTGTTTACATCAAGAAATGTAAGTCCATACAGTTCTTGCAGCTCTAACATCTTACAGGAAGTAAATGAATTGATACTGCAGAAGGGAAAACATTGTTGTAAAGAAGTTCAGTGTTCTTGCATTTCAGTAAAGAAGGGTTTGCAAGGAGATCAAGATAAATAATGAAGTAAGTTATAAAAATATGTAAGAAGGGAGATTTTAGTATTGTATAGGTTTGTTAAAAGTTCAATATTGTTCTTTAGGTTCATAAGTTAGTACTAAGCTAACTGCCCTTGCGAGCCATTTTAAGCCTAGCCAATTATCCCTTGTGAGACTCAAACCATGCACCTTGTGTTTGTAAGGCAAACACCTTAACCCTTAGGCCACCCTCCCAACCCCGGATGTATAATGAAGTAATTATACAATTATAATGGAGAGGAGGGGAGGGAAGATAGTACTATTGTATGGGACAATAGTAGTAATAGCATATGACTGAGAGAGTATGGTATAAGATTAGTTCTATTTACGCTGCCTTTTCCAAACCAGTGTATCTAGTAGATTTATAACTTAAGTATACGGAGGATGCATGAGATTGGTAAAGCAGTGGATGGGGCAGTTAGAAAAATATGAGAAGTATTATTTAAGAGGGGGTGAAAATGGGAGTGTCGATTCAAGTGCAGGAGAGAAAGCTGTTAGGGATGTAATGATTCAAGTAGAGGAGGACAAAAAGTTAGTGAAGCAATAAGAAGGTTGTGCTTTTACTACAGATCTCAACCTGGTGATGAACAACTGCATGACCATAACTGGGTACAGTATTGTTTGAGCTGGATTTTATAGCTCAACCTGTGTTGGGATGGTGTTCCAGAGTCTGCAGATGTAACAGGAGTATAGTGAGTCCCCCAATTAATTATTTGCTTTAGTAGTGCTTAACAGAAATTTATCACCAGAAAGGAGGCCCCTTGTAGGGGTGTAGGGCAATAATATGTTTTTTTAATGCAGGCCGTTTTTCAGGATAATATATTAGTTTATATGCCATCTAGCCAGTTTATCTGTTTTAAGGTTTGGCATCCTATATAAACTCAGGCAGAAACTTGCAGCACCATTAGTCACCCTATTCAACCAAAGCCTGAGTACCAGCTTCATCCCAGCCAAGTGGACGACAGTCGCTGTCATCCCTTTGCACAAAGGTGGAGTGTCCACCAATCCAGGAAGTTATAGACCCATAAGCCTAACTAGCCTGATCCACAAGGCCATGGAATGGATTATCATGGACCTCATTAACAAGGACATTGGCAACCTCCAAACACTTGATCCCACATAGTTTGGTTTCATCAGGGAGAGGTTATGCCTGTTAAATTTGGTTGACTTCTTTGAGACAGTCACCAAAGCCATGGATGAGGGGAAGATGGTGCACACCTCCTACCTTGACCTGGCCAAAGCCTTTGATACTGTTCCCCACTCAGGTATAGTAGATAAACTCTCAACTAGGCATCGATCCATATGTTACCAGATAGGTAGAAAACTGGCTCACTGACAGAACCCACCTAGTCAAAATAGAGGAAGCCACCTCAGGCAGTAGTCCCATAATGAGCAGTGTACCCCAGGGAGCGGTCTTGGAGCCTCTGTTGTTTGGGATATACTTTTCTGAGGTGCAGGCCAAAACCAGTGGGCTATGGCTGTCCAAGTTTGCAGATGATTGCAAGCTGGGCACAGTCATCAATTCCCCTAGTGATGTGGATATCCTCCAAGAGGGTCTCACCCAAATAAATGACTGGTGTCAGAAACATGGCCTCAAACTGAATGCCACAAAATGCATCATCATCCCCTTTGGAGAGAGACAGTGACATCCCCACAAAGTATCACATTAATAACAAGGTCCTAAGCATGCAATCAGTAGTGAGGGACTTGAGCACCCAGGTTGATAGCAAACTGACTTTTGACCACCATATTGCCCCCGTTGTAAGGAAAACTTTCTACATGGCCCACCTCATTAGTAAAAGTATCTCATCCAGGGACAAGAAGGTCATAAGAATGACAAAATATAAGAAACTTGCTCTGGTTCCCAAGCTCTACAACTCTCATAGTTATCTTCCTATGAGCCTGTCTAAGCTATAAACAATTTCTGTAGCTTCTCTCTAACCTCCCAACAACTCCTACAGCTACCCTCACACAACCCAACCTTGTAAATATTGTAACTAGCATTCTACTGTTGATGTGTGTATGTAAAGCATATTTACATTTTCTTATAAGGTTTGTATGTAAACTGTTTCCACCTAACCAATATCTGTTTTCCTCAAATGAAACTGTATGATTCCTACCTTCAAGCTTAATGAATTTGTTAACTATGCATGATATTGACTGCATTTATGAGTAACTATTCTACATAATATCTTTAATATTAACTATCAGTTGTATCTAAATTGTATAATGCATCTTGGAGCTTTTCTCCCCGGGCCTCCACTGAAAATGGGTCAAATCGGCCCAGTGGACTTCCCCGGTAATCAAATTGCAAGTAAAATAAATAAATAAATAACATCCCTGTATTCTTCCCTTATAAGACCCATTATTGAGTACATGCCCCTTTCAGCATGTACCTCACAAAGCACATGCAGCAGCTGGAGAGACCACAGAGTTACCTCACCAGGAGAATCCAGGCCCTCAAACAGCTACCCCACATAGATAGGCTAAAAGCCCTGTCCATCTACTCAGTCACATACAGACTCCTCAGAGGTGACCTCTGTCTGGCATACAAAGCAATCTCAGACCCCACCTTGATGGGACTTCTGCATATCTGCAAGCCAAGCTCCACTGGAGTAACCTGCATGCACAACCTCAGCCTGGTCTGTGACATCAATAGGACTTGTTGGTGGGACAGATTTGTATCCCAAAGGCCCCCCCCTTCTGTGGAATACATTCCCTCTCCACATCAAGCAGAGTACCTCATTAACCCTTTTTAAATGCAACCTGGATAACTGGATGGGGAACAGAAAATACACCCCTAGGATTTCACCTGTGTCCCTGCTGGACAGGGGCATCGGGTGCTGACTTCTCAGAACATAGGCTACATTCTTGGTTAGGGTTGTAAGGGCCTCAGGGCCAATAGCCTAGTAACTTCCTATGATCCTATGATCCTATGATGTGCCACCTTTGTGTAAAGGTATAATAAAGGATTTTTTCCAGATAGAAGAAGCATATTTTTGGATATAGATTTACTTAGCAATACAGAGACTAGAAGAGCAATAGAATATGCAGCCACTTTTAAGTAGTCTGAGGGCTACTGTTGTTGGTTTTAGCTTATGTAGGAGTTTTTTTTACTGGTGGAGGTTGGTACTGGGTTGAAGTTAAATAGCTGAGGATATTTAGCAGAAGTTGCAAGTACTGAGAGGGTAGTGAAGCTATTCATGTTTGTGAGGGATAATAAAGTTTGTTTAAAATAGTTGTTAAACTGTTTGGTAATTGAATCAGTAGTATTGTTGGACATAGTAGTAAGTGTAATAGTTTGGCCTGGATGTAAAAGTTTGTTTATAGATGTCCAAAAGAGTTTTCATAGGATCATAGGAAATTACTCGGCTAATGGCCCTGGGGCCCTTACAAGCCTAGCCAAGAGTTTATCCCCAAAAAAGAAACCTCGATCAGCACCTGTCACCCCTGTCAGTGAGGGACGCAGGTGAAAACCCTAGGAGAAATTTCTGGTTTCCTATCCACTCATCAAGGTTGCACTTGAAGAGGGTCAGCGACTTACTTTGTTTGATGTGTATGGGGAGTCTATTCCAGAAACGGGGCAGCCTCTAGGAGACAAACCTGTCTCTCCAGCAGGTTTTGTTAACGTCGCATATTCGATTTAGGCTTTTCGATCTGGTAATGTGCGAGGAGTTAGACTTATGGATATGGAGCATCTCTAGTACAGCAGGATCTGAGATTGCCTTGCAGGTGAGACACAGACCACCTCTGAGCAATCTGTACGATACCAAGTAGAGTGATAGTGATTTGAGCCTGTCCACATAGGACAAGTGTTGAAGGCCATAGATTCTCTTTGTGAGGTATTTCTGTGGCCTTTCCAGTTGGTGCAGGTGTTTGAGAGAGGTACATACCAAACAGGGCATTGTACTCAATTATTGGCCTAATGATGGAGGAGTACAGACAGGTAATAACCTCATTTTTTCTGGATGCAATCCCTTCAGTTATGAGATGAACCAAATAAAAGGCTTTTCTGACCACTGCTGCTACCTGATGGTCAAATGTGAGATTGTTGTCAACCTGTGTACCCAAGTCTCTCACCACAGGTTGTGTGCCTAGGGGGTTGATGTTGATGTGGTAATCAGTAGGGGCCGTGCCTTTGCCAAATGGCATGATAATAAATTTTTTCTGCGTTTAACTTAAGACCATTTGAATTGTTTTGATATTTAAATAGGTTTGCTTACTATGTTTTATTTGGTATTTTGTCCTATTCCTTAGTTGCCTGAAAAGTTGACATGTATTTTGTGTTCTGTTTTTGAGCCACTCTTTCCAGGGATTGTTATGTTGTAGCATTAAGTTTTTAGTTTCTTTTGTTAGTCATGGTGCAGGATTCCATTTGACCGTTTTGGTATATATTGGGGCAAGGTTATTGAGAATTTTTGGAATATCTCATTGAAGTGTGAGACAGCAGAGTCTAAGGACATATATTTTAGTATTTAGCAGTTATATTCTGTTAAGGATTTGATAAAAGTGTGTTGTCAAAGTTTTTTGAGTTATGATCTTGGTTGTAAATTATATGTTTATCTTGGATATTGCAACTTCTGAGAGTGCAAGTAGATTGATGGTCACTTAGGCTGTCTTGAAGGCTACCAGCTGCCTTAATTTTGTTGGGTCTCTTGGTAATAATCCAATCTAAAGTTGATTTCCTACCAGTACTTTTGTGGACTCTAATAACTGATGTAATCAACTGTGTAAAGTCATAAAAGTTTATGGAATCAGAATGGGGGTTGCTATCAATAATCTGCCAGTCTATATTTAGATCTCCTAGTATTATTGTCTCATGTTGTATAAGGATGGCCTGAATTTGTCCATAAAGACATAGAAAGGAAAAAGTCATGGACACTCAGAAGCCATATAGCTGAAACACTTGATCTCCTTAAGGGTCATTTGCATATATCCCATGGACCTCTATTCCAGGAGGTTTAAGGTATCAGAATGGTACATTTCATACTGTGCTATTAGTGTTTATTTTTCTTTGTTAGCTCTATTTATTTATTTTTTTTTTGCTGTCGTGTTAGGCCAGGGTTTGGGTGAATGTCTCAACTGGGGGGAAATTTTATGAAGTAAAGATGTAGCCAAGTGCATTTGTGCTTTAGTTTTACTGGACTGCCAAAGCTTTAGTTTAATTTAGTTTAGCTTAGTTTATTTATTTGTTTGGCCTGAGGTTAAGTGGACTGTCCCTTAGAACCTTTTTATCCAAACCACTGGGCAGTCATTTAATCACATACAATTACAGTTGCAGAGAAAGTACAATACCTACATGACAATACGTTGAGTATACTGAGTATAGATGACAATTAATCAAGTGCATAAACATGCTACCAAATTGCACAAGGTATTTTGTAAAATATTAAAAACACAATAGCATCCGTACGACAGGAGGTGGCAGGGAATAATGAAAATAAAAGATAAACTATAAAAATAACAATAAAAAATAAGGGGGCATAAATACTCTCAAATGTTGTAAACTATATAATTATAATAAATCTGACAGATACATAATAAACCAAAAAGAATACATATTTATTTAACATTTGTTGAAAGAGAAAATCCAACTTAGGACAGAGCCTATTTTTAGCAGACCCTCAGGGAGAAATGCTCCAGATGCGTGTCTTTGGAATGGGGGAGAAAACCCACACAAATGCAGAGAGGACATGCAGACTCTGCACAGAAGGCATCCCAGTGAGAATCGAACCGGACAACCTTTTACTGTGAGGCAATAATGTTAACCGCTGCACCACTGTACCACCCATATAATATAATCTTTGCTTCCCCCATGAAACAGGATTCACTATGTATGGTTTACATAAAAATTTGCATCAGCACATAAGTAGCCGTTATCTATGTTTGCAGATAGCTGATAAGCTAATTCCTGGCCTTATTATATTGCACCTCATGTTGAACATCAGAAAGAAGCCAAGTCAAACTAGCAAGTAAGGTTGTACTGAAAGCCTTACCTCTTATGGCCAGACCAAATGCAGACCTCACTAATTTCAGTGCTCTTTGGTCCAGATACCTAAGAAGGTAGATGTAAGTCCTAATGTGTAGTTTTGTTGCTAAAAGGGCACAGCAGTTTAGATGAATAAGCTACAATGTAAGGGAAGTTAATACTACAGTATCTTCATTTGCAACTTGTAGCCATTTTGCTTTCATTAAACTCTGAAAGTAGTGCTCCCAAAGTCCACATGCTGTAGGTTCATAGGTAGGTAGGTACTAGGCTATCTGCCCGAAGGCATTTATAAGCCTAGCCAGAATGTGTTGGCTTTCGCTGCCCCCTTAGATTAGTTCCCTATGCCTCTGTCCAGCAGAGTCACTGAAGTGATCCCTGAGGTAAACTTTCTGTTTCCCATCCACTCGTCAAGATTTCTTTTGAAGAGTGTTAGCATGAGAAGTCTCTGGGACAGGAATATATCCCTCCAGCATGTCCTATTTATTGTTGTGGTGAGGTTTAGATCTCTAGAGCGTGTGGCTCGCGGGGATAAGGTTTTCTTTAGGTGGAGCATGTCCATCAATTCTGGTTTGGACATGGCCCTGTATGTCAGGCAGAGATCACCTCTGAGTAAGCGGTATGCAACCGAGTACAGCTGTAATTTCTTCAGTCAAGCTGCATAGGGCATCTGTTTGAGGCCAGTGATCCTCTTGGTGAGGTACTTCTGTGGTCTTTCCAGATGTTGCAGGTGTCTTGTAAGGTACATCCCAAATGGGGCATTGTACTCTATGATGGGTCTGATTAGTGAAGAGTAGAGGGGCACAATGACCTATTTTGATCTGGATGTGAACCTTTTTGTGATTAGGTGGGCCACGCAGAAGGATTTTCTAACCACTTTGGCAATGTGATTATCAAAGGTGAGATTAATATTTACTTGGGTCCCCAGATCCCTTATTACGTCTTCCGTATTTAGGGGACTACCACCTATGTGGTAGTTTGTGGGTCCTTTGTTTTTTCCAAAGGAGATGACTATGCACTTTTTGGCACTTAGCTTGAGGCCATGATTTTGACACCAGGTATCCGTCTCAGTGAGACCCTTTTGGAGGACGCCTGTGTCAGCTGGAGAGTCAATTATAGCCCCTAGTTTGCAGTCGTCTGCAAACTTGGTCAGCCATAGTCCTCCTGTGCTTGCCTGTACCTCTGAGAAGTATATGCCGAACAGGAGGGGTCCTAGGACTGAGCCCTGGGGAACTCCACTTGTAACTGATTTAGAGTTGGACCTAGCTCCTGCAACTCTCACCATGTGGGTTCTGTCCGTGAGCCAGTTGGCAACCATCTTGTGATGTAGGGGTTTATGTTCAGGCTGGTGAGCTTGTCTATAATACCAGAATGGGGAATGGTGTCAAAGGCCTTTGCGAGGTCTAGGTAGGCTGTGTGTACCACCTTTCCCTCATCTATAGCCTTGGTAACTGTCTCAAAGAAGTCCACCAGGTTTAGGAGGCATGATCTACCCTTAACAAAGCTGAACTGGGTAGGGTCCAGTGTTTGGAGGTTCCCAATGTCTTTGTTAATGAGTTCCATGATGATGCGCTCCATAGCCTTGCAGACCAAGCTAGTAAGGCTTATAGGGTGATAGTTCCCGGGGTCTGTTGTGGCTCCCCCTTTGTGGAGCAGAATAACCGCTGTTGTGTGCCACTCTTTGGGTACATAGCCTGTAGAGAGGCTGAGTTTGAACAGTGTGTTTAGGTGAGGGGTTAGTTTGTGTTTGAGCTCGTGTAGGACGCAGCCTGGGACACCATCCGGTCCCATTGATGCTGTGTTTTTGGCTTTGGAGAGGGCTGTTTTAACCTGAGTGTCTGTGATTTCAGGGACTCTACATTCTTCTGGTATGGTTCTGGGCCCTCTTGTGGGTGAGAGGGGGGTGAAGTTTGCTCTGAACCTGTCTGCCAGGATGTTGGCAATATCAGTCGGTTCGTGTATTTTGTGCCATTCTACACTAACTCCGAGCAGATCTGAGCATTGCCACTTAGATTCTTGACATAGCTAAAGAATGCCTTGTGGTTATCTTTTGAGTCCTTGGCAATTTTTCTTTCAAAGCTCGCCTTGGATAATTTTATGAGGGATCGTAGTTTCATGATGATACTGATCAGGGATGTCTTCCCTTCTTGGGATTTTACTCTTTTCTGTACTAGTTTCCTCCTTCTGTTGTATAGCTTGTTTATGGCAGGAGTCCACCAGACTGGTTTCCTTTTCTTGGAGGAGTGAGTCTTGGTTTTGCTTGGGATGGCATGATCCATGCATTCTTGTAGGTGCCCATAGACTGCATTAGTAAAGAATTTTGCAGCTTGGACAGCATTATCCTTCAGCATGGGGGCTTTGAAACTTTCCACCTCGGTCTTAAGTAATGTGAAGTTTGCTTTTGAAAAGCTTTTCACAGTGGTTTTCTTGTCCAGGGGTGGGGGCAGAATGTGGATATCCAAAGTGATTTGTTTATGGTCAGATCTAACCAGCAAGGGGTTGACCTCCAGTGTGGAACACTGGTCGCCCATGTTGGGGATGACCAGGTCCAATATGTTGTCACCTCTGGTGGGAGTGTTGACCAGTTGAACCAGGGTGTTTGAGTTTATAAATTCTAGGAAATGTTGGGCAAGGGAGTTAGTACTTGAGTAATTCTCCCAGTTAATGTTTGGATAATTGAAATAACCCAATATTAGGGTGTTTGGTAGGACCTTTATGTTTCCCAGTGTTTCCAGGAACGCGGAATGGGGGTCCTGGGACATGGTGGGTGATCTGTAGCAAGCTACAATTTGAATTTCAGTTTTGCCCATTGTTAGTTGCATGTGGATGATCTCTGAAGCATCGTGCTGTGCCACTAACCTGGAGGTGTGGGTATCCTTGATGAATATGGATACGCCCCCACCTTTTGTATTTCGGTTTGGGTTCTGTGGCCGAAATGTATGGTATGAGTTGTAGCTTGGTAGTGCTGGGGTGCTCTCTGGAGCCTTAAACCAGGTTTCTGTTACTGCACATATATCGATTTTCTCCATACTGAGGAGTGCCTCGAGTGCGTGCATTTTGAGGTTCAGACTTCTGGTATTGAGTAGCACTACCCTCAGTTTTTTGTTACTTGTGCTATTTACAGTGGTAGGTTTGTCTTTTGAGCCTTGCCTAAAAAAGGCACTATGGGGGTGGCAAGAGCCTTGGCCAGTATTCGAAAGCCTAAGGGTGACAGGTGCAAGCTGTCTCTAGCGAAGCATTGTGGCTGGTCGAGCATGTCATCCCAGGTGGACAGACACTGGATCCCCTTTGAATAACACCAGAAACTTAGCCAATTGTTGAAATTGAGAATTTTTTCTTCATACCGTGGTAACATTCTTGGTGAGGGCAGGATGCTACTCAGGGTCAGGGTCATACTGGCCTTGGCTACGTGATCAGAGAGCTCTTCCATGTCTCTTTTCATGTAGTCCAGAGAGGTACGGCTCAGGTCAGTTCTTCATATTTTAAAAGATACACAAACTAGAGGATGAGATGAGGGTTATTATGGTTAAGAGATATTCAGTTTTGGGAATCAGAAATGCAGACCTGTTTCTTTCTTTCAGACCCAAGCAGATTTGGAGTCTTATAGCAATGCTTAAACAGCTTCAGGACCTTTTCAGTAGTGAATTCAACAAGCCTTTTAAATATAATGGAAGGATTACGCCACTCATCTAGGTATCCATACTGCAGGTTTTGGCAACTCAGAAGTTTAAAAGGTGATAGACTTGAATGGCAGTAGCATTATTAAACTTTTGGGGAAAAAACAAGACTCATGTAAGCAGTCTTAGATAATTTCACAGTGAATTTGTTGTAAGGGAGTCAATACTGAATATGTGTCTGTATTATATATGTTAATTTTCCAAGTTTTAAGAGCAAAAGTGCATCAGCACATGTGATCAACTAAAGTTGGAGGATGTTCATAGTAAAGTCACTGATAAAAAGTGCGAATAGAACTGGCCTAATATTAGCCCTTGTGATACAGAGAAGCATAGCCTACATCACATAAGGATGCTCCAGCAGTTATCTGGAAGGTACAATCTATCAAATAATTTTATATCCACCTAGCAGGCCATCACCAGAGCTAAGGTTGTTCAGCCTGTGAGTGGTCAATTGACTTAACTCATTACATCCAATTGTGCCTCCAGAAGTTTCTGCAGTTACCGCCTACTGTGCCTCTAGGCATCAGATACTGCTTATTCATACCATGGTACATACAAGGTATCAGAATACTTTATCTTGCAGCATACATTTTAGCGAACGCAACTGTATTGATATTTGACCTCTGTCAATGAGTATTCGTTTCAACTGTGAGGTAATAACTTCATGTTTTTTTAAAGGTCAAGCCACGCCCACTGGGAGATAAAGGTACACACTCAAAAGAGCTGTACTGTAGGGAGTGAGTTAAATTGTGTTATATCTATAAATATAGTACAACTGAGAAGGATGTTCTCTGTGTCAGCCAGTATGCTATCAGTGTATTGTAATATTTTTCCGGATCTATGCTGGATAAAGACCAATAGCACACTCGGTGACATAATCTAGGATTTGCCTGTAAGCAATCATATCAAGTATCCTAGCTGTGGGGTGTCGGTCGGCTATAGACCTGTAGTCCTGGGGTACTGGAAAGGAGGAGACATTGAGTGTGGAGTAGATTGTGGAGACACTGAAGGAAGGTAGCAATGGCCCTACGTCAGAGACAGGTTACATATATAAGAAAAAGGTATAGCTGTTATGGGAACTGCCAGACTTCATCTGATGCTCCAATGACTTTGTACATTCCTATGAGAAAGTTGTTGGCAGATCACCCTAACTACGTACAACAATGTCATCTACCATTGCAAATTCTTAGATTGCTGCTAGCTCTGACAGTCATGTACTTGTTAAATGTGGATTACCAAGCAGCCTATGTTATCATTATGGTCACTTACAGCAGGACTAGAGAGCCCTTCCCCGACCATCCAGTGTGGCACAGTGAGGGCCTTCAGATGTCACTTTTTTTAAAATAACTCTTTGGCCCATGCCTATCCTGTGATTATCACGCCCCCATCCCCTACTAACCTATTTGATCTCCCCATTCCTTCAAGTCCAACAACACTGGGAGAGAAAAAGGGAGAACAGCTTTTGGTTTAATGTATTAAATTGGTAAGGGTATTGATCCTCATATCCTTTGCAGCAGTGAATTAGGCCACAAGAGCAAGGGGAAATGTAATACATATTGGCAAATTATTGTGGTCAATCAACCAGTATATTTTGGAAAAGTGATAGGAGAAACACATGTAGACATAGGCAGAACATGAAAAGTCAATCCACACAATGAGGAGAAGTCAGAACTGAACTCTGGGACTTGAAACTGTGAGGCAGAAGTCTTACCAGTGTGCTCTCATGCTGCCCATGGAACAGGAATCATGGCCATCATACTGCAGGGGTTGCCTTCCCCTCACCCTCATTTGATAGAAAGTGTGATGCATTGCCTACTATGCTGGACCAATAGATAGGTTCATAGGTAAATACTAGGCTATCTGCCCGAAGGCATTTATAAGCCTAGCCAGAATGTGTTGGCTTTCGCCGCCCCCTTAGATTAGTTCCCTGTGCCTCTGTCCAGCACAGCCATTGAAGTGATCCCCGGGGTAAACTTTCCGTTTCCCATCCACTCATCAAGGCTTCTCTTGATGAGGGTTAGCAAAGAGCTCTGCCTAATGTAGATTGGAATCTTGTTCCAGAGCATGGGAAGTCTCTGGGACAGGAATCTATCCCTCCAGCACTTCCTATTTATTGTTGTGGTTTAGATCCTTGGAGCGTGTGGCTCGAGGGGATATGGTTTTCTTTAGGTGGAGCATGTCCATCAATTCTGGGTTGGACATGGCCTTGTATGTTAGGCAGAGATCACCTCTGAGTAGGCGGTATGCAACCGAGTACAGCTGGAGTTTCTTCAGTCGAGCTGCGTAGGACATCTGCTTGAGGCCAGTGATCCTCTTGGTGAGGAACTTCTGTGGTCTTTCCAGTTGTTGCAGGTGTCTTGTAAGGTACATCCCAAATGGGGCATTATACTCTATGATGGGTCTGATGAGTGATGCGTAGAGGGGCCCAATGACCTCTTTCGATATGGATGCAAACCCTTTTGTGATTAGGTGGACGACATAGAAGGATTTCCTAACCACTTTGGCAATGTGATTATCAAAGGAGAGGTTACTATCTACTTGGGTCCCCAGATCCCTTATTACGTCTTCTGTATTTAGGAGGCTACCACCTATGTGGTAGTTTGTGGGTACTTTGTTTTTTTCCAAAGGGGATGACTATGCACTTTTTGGCATTTAGCTTGAGGCCATGGTTTTGACACCAGGTATCTGTCTCAGTGAAACCCTTTTGGAAGATGTCTTTGTCAGCCGGAGAGTCAATTATAGCCCCTAGTTTGCAATTGTCTTGGTCAGCCATAGCCCTCCTGTGCTTGCCTGTACCTCTGAGAAGTATATGCTGAACAGGAGGGGTCCTAGGACTGAGCCCTGGAGAATGATAATTGTAACCAGTTTAGAGTCAGACCTAGCTCTTGCAACTCTTACCATGTGGGCTCTGTTCATGAGCCAGTTGGCAACCCATCTCGTGACATAGTGGTTTATGTTCAGGCTGGTGAGCATGTCTATAATACCTGAGTGGGGAATGGTGTCAAAGGCCTTTGCGAGGTCTAGGTAGGCTGTATAGACCACCTTTCCCTCATCTATAGCCTTGGTAACTGTCTCAAAGAAGTCTACCAGGTTTAGGAGGCATGATCTGCCCTTAACAAAGCCGAACTGGGTAGGGTCCAGTGTTTGGAGGTTTCCAATGTCTCCGTTAATGAGATCCATGATGATGCGCTCCATAGCTTTGCAGACCATGCTAGTCAGGCTTACAGTGCGATAGTTCCTGGGGTCTGTTGTGGCTCCACCTTGTGAATAACCATTGCTGTGCGCCACTCTGCGGTCACATAGCCTGTGGAGAGGCTGAGTTTAAACAGTGTGTTTAGGTGAGGGGTTAGTTCATCTTTGAGCTCGTGTAGGATGCAGACTGGAACACCGTCCGGTCCCATTGATGCTGTGTTTTTGGCTTTAGAGAGGGCTATTTTAACCTGAGTGTCTGTGATTTCAGTGGCACTACATTCTTCTGGTATAGTTATGGGCCCTTTTGGGGGTGAGAGGGGGTGGAGTTTGAACTGAACCTGTCTGCCAGGATGTTGGCTATATCGGTCAGTTCAGTGTATTTTGTGCCATTCTGCACTAACTTCGAGCAGATCTGAGAATTGCCACTTAGATTCTTGACATAGCTAAATAATGCCTTGTGGTTATCTTTGGAGTCCATGGCAATTTTTCTTTTGAAGCTAGCCTTGGATGATTTTATGAGGGGAATGTAGTTTCTTGCTGATACTGATCAGGGATGTCTTCCCTTCTTGGGATTTTACTCTTTTCTGTACTAGTTTCCTCCTTCTATTGTATAGCTTGTTTATGGCAGGGGTCCACCAGACTGCTTTCCTTTTCTTGGAGGAGTGAGTCTTGGTTTTGTTTGGGATAGCACGATCCATGCATTCTTGTAGGTGCCCATAGAGTGCATTAGTAAAGGATTTTGCAGCTTGGACAGCATTATCCTTTAGCTTGGGGGCTTTGAAACTTCCCACCTCTGTCTTAAGTAACGTGAAGTTTACTTTTGAAAAGTTTTTCACGGTGGTTTCTTTGACAATGGGTGGTGGTGGAATGTGGATATCCAGAGTGATTAATTTATGGTCAGATCTAACCAGCGAGGGGTTGACCTCCAGTGTGGAAAACTGGTCGCCCATGTTGGTGATGACCAGGTCCAATATGTTGTCACATCTGGTAGGGGTGTTGACCAGTTGATCCCAGGTATTTGAGTTTATAAATTCTAGGAAATGTTGGGCAAGGGAGTTCGTATTTGAGTAGCTCTCCAAGTTAATGTTTGGGTAATTGAAAAAAAACAATATCGGGGTGTTTGGTAGGACCTTTATGTTTCCCAGTGTTTCCAGGAATGTGGAGTGGGGGTCCTGGGACATGGTGGGTGATCTGTAGTAAGCTATAATTTGAATTGCAGTTTTGCCCATTGTTAGTTGCACGTGGATGATCTCTGAAGCATCGTGCTGTGCCACTAACCTGGAGGTGTGGGTATCCTTGATGAATATGGATGTGCCCCCACCTTTTGTATTTTGGTCCAGGTTTTGCGGCTGAAATGTATGGTATGAGTTTTAGCCTGGTAGTGCTGGGGTGCTCTCTGGAGCTTTAAACCAGGTTTCTTTTACTGCACATATATCGATTTTCTCCATATTGAGGAGTGCCTCGAGTGCGTGCATTTTGAGGTTTACACTTCTTGCATTGAGCAACATTACCCTCAGTTTTTTTACTTGTGCTATTTATGGTGGTGGGTTTGTGTTTTGAGCCTTGCCTAAAAAAGGCATTATGGGGGTGGCAAGAGCCTTGGCCAGTATTCGAAAGCCTAAGGGTGACAGGTGCAAGCTGTCTCTAGCAAAGCAGCGTGGCTTGTCGAGCATGTCATCCCAGGCTGACAGACACTGGATCCCCTTTGAATGACACCAGAAGCGTAGCCAATTCTTGAAATTGATAATTTTTTCTCTATACCATGGTATAATTCTTGGTGAGGGCAGGATGCTACTCAAGGTCAGGGTCATACCGGCCTGGGCTCTGTGATCAGAGAGCTCTTCCATGTCTCTTTTCATGTAGTCCAGGGAGGTACGGCTCAGGTCATTCATACCAACATGGACAATGACAGAGTCATATTTGTACTTATTTTGGAGTGACCTGAGTGCTTGTGTTATGGCAGATCCTGGCACCCGACAGGCAACTAACAGTAACCTTCTCCTTGTTCAGCCTAGTGAGTGGGACATCAGTGTGGCTGACTATAGAGTCACCTATTACTAATGTGTTGGGTATGTGATTTTGCCTTAAAGGCTGTGATTGTGTGTCACACTGGTTTTGTGAAGTATGTGTTTCATGGTTTGTGTTGGGGGGTGGAGGTTGCTTGGATGTCTGCTACGGAGGTCTCTGTTGCTTTTGCAGATTTTTATTTAGAGCCTCCGAGTATGTTTTTGTGTATTTATGTGTGTTTTTTGCCAGTGCTGGTTTCATAGGTCTATGTGAGGCTGGTGGTGTGATGCAAGTAATTCCCTTCTCCTCTTGACTGCCTGGTCCAGTCTTGGGTCGAGAGAGCTTAGCTGCCAGTTTGGCTGCATAATTGCATCTCTCGCATGTATTAGTGTTTGGTGGAAGGAGGAGAGGGTTGTCTGTGGACATAAGGCAATTGTAACATTGCCTCAAAATGCCCAGATTCATCATTTGGACTGGAGAGTACACCTGAAACTGCCCTTTGGACATGCCTGGATAGGTACAATGAACTGTTTTACTGATTGGCTGGTAAGGTCGAATAGAGAGCCTTATCCTTCTCTGCAGTATAGGGGGGTCTAGTGCTAAGGTTTATTAGTGCTTGCTATGAGTTTTGGGCAAGTGCCGGGATGAGAAGTGAATGATTTGAGTGCTTAAGTTGAAAGTTTGTCTAGTTCCAAGGGAAAAATTGAACAGTAGACTTTATGGAGCCAGGAATAGTTATACCCTAGCTAACCGGCGCTGCCCAGCGTGCAAAACCATGCAAATGCGGGTTTTATAGCAGGGAAATGAAATGGCCAATAAACTACTAATTTCTGGGCTGAAACCACTTCTCCAGGGGCAGATAGGCTACTCAAAGCTCAAAGCTCCCTCTCTCACAGTGAACAGAGAAACTTCCTTCTATCCAAGTAAGGTATGGGCAAACACAGAAACTTGTAACACAGCCCTGAAGTCAGCACTAACCTGAAAACTGGACTAAACTAGCTTAGAAAGGCAGGAAATCAAGAATTTTTTTTGTTTATTTGTTTTTTTCAGAAAATAAAGCAGGTACAATCAAAAAACACTTTAAATGCACAGAAATGGCTTTCACTTGAGTGTGTAGCCCACAACAGTTACACAGGTAATTTAAACACAAAAATGACTTTGTTAAAGTGCAGGCAGTAAAATAAGTACAATATGTAGCTGAAACAAGCTTTTCAAAATCACAGAAACTCTAGAAAATTGGCGTTTTAGGTGGAATTAGCTACAGGCAGCAAGAAAATGCAGAAAAATGATAATCACTTTAAAGTCTCTCTTTTGTCTCTCTGCTGCTGTAGAACTCTGCAGGCCACCAGGCAGGAGCTTGCTGAGCTGTATGTACATCATTTTCCTACAGGCGGGGTTGCCATAATGTTTAAGGGCTTTACCTCACAGGTACAAGGTACAGGATTTGATTCTCACTTCTGGTTATTGACTAAACTTGGAATAGTCTTCAAATTGATAGCCTAGTATTTACTTATGGACCTATATCTGCACTCATAAGGTAGACTGTTGTGCATCTGTTTGTGGACTTGCTATTCCCTCCACAAGTCCCAAATATAGAAGTTTCACTTCTGGGTATTCTGCCTAGATGGCATTCCTGTGACAGGACACCACCAGCACCTACCCCCTATGAAGGGTGAGCTGTTGTTGGTAACTCACTCCCTTTGGAGTGTAGTCAGGACCAAAATCTGCAAGTGCAGACCTAGGTAAGGTGTCACATTTTGCCAAATAATCAGATCCAACCACAATCATTCACACACACACACACACACACACACACACACACACACACGTATACACCATAAAATATGAATGCAGCATTCAGAAATCAGCACAAAAATATATTTACAGTGGAAAGCTCTCCAGTAATACACTGTCCTGCATTTTATATATGTTTAAGCTTTAGCACACTGATTTATTTCAGAACCACATTTCACTTGTACAATTTACTTCTTTAGCAATAACAATTAAAGAAAATGTGTACAGGTTCAATTTTAGCACTGGACCTGATGTTGGCCATTACCCTTGGAATATTTTTGGTCAGGAGAGCAAACTGGACCAAAGCTGAGCAAATATTTAATGACCTGCCTTATTGCATTCACATGATGAAATTGAATTGCTAGGAGTTATTTCAGTCATAATCTCAACAGCTCTGTCATAATCTCAGCACCCATTATGGAAAGTGCACCGCAGCACAGACTTGAAACAGTCCACAAAAAGAGGCTAATGTTGTGCCAAGTGTGTATCACAACTTATATGGAGAGTGAGACAGTTAACCAGAGAGGGTAAACAGAGAAAGAGACTAAACAATAACGTAAAAAGCGGAGAAGATAGTTATGTTAAAACTCAGAAACCTGAATGTATCTACAAAGAAAACTGCTCTTTTCAAACATAATTTGCAAAAACAAAGTACCACCATTTAAAGATGGAGTACAGCTAAGATGTAATTTGAGATTTTTTTCACACAGAGAGGGGACAGATGCACATATTTCTTCTGTCTACAGGTAGTAGGTATATAAATGCTATAGAAATATTCAGGGACACATGGAATAAATGTAATACAGTTGTAATGAGGACTATGAGAATATAACATATGTTGGTTAAACATAACGCCAGCTTATCCATCCAGCAACAAAACAGGCAGACTCCTTGGGTGAGTAGAATTTATCTCTTTTCAAACTTTGTTTATGCATCATTTTGTGCCAGCTATACTGTAGTCCACAAAAGTGCTAACCACTCCAGACTTGTTTTTGTCATCATTTCCTTAGATCTGTAGATCTTAACCACTGGATATCCACAATACAAAAAGCCTTATAAGCTGTATGGTGTATTTATTTTCTATTACAGTAGTGTCTGTTTAATGGAAAGAACTGTCAGGACATGAAATCAGCCCAATAAATGAAAACAGACCTTTACAGGATTTATAAAACCTTGTCATAGCCACAAGGAGTAGTTGCAGCTAAGTACAAGGTGTAATGACAGGTACTGATTCAGAAAACCCGTCAAAAATGCAAGCAGCTTGAAACTCATGCTCTTAGCACTGCAGCCAGTTAAAGTGTTTCACACAAGTGGTAAAGCACTGCAGACAAGAAGACATGCTGAGCTTCTTAGTGGAACATAGTTGTGCTCAGATAGTGCATGGACATGACATTATGTCATCTGCTGTTGTGCTCAGATAGTGCATGGACATGACATTATGTCGCCTGCTGTTGTGCTCAGATAGTGCATGGACATGACATCATGTTGCCTGCTGTTGTGCTCAGATAGTGCATGGACATGACTTTATGTCACCTGCTGTTGTGCTCAGATAGTGCATGGACATGACATTATGTCACCTGCAGTTGTGCTCAGATAGTGCATGGACATGACATTATGTTGCTTGCTGTTGTGCTCCGATAGTGCATGGACATGACATTATGTCACCTGCTGTTGTGCTCAGATAGTGCATGGACATGACATTATGTCACCTGCTGTTGTGCTCAGATAGTGCATGGGCATGACATTATGTCACCTGCTGTTGTGCTCAGACAGTGCATGGACATGACATTATGTTGCCTGCTGTTGTGCTCAGATAGTGCATAGACATGACATTATGTCGCCTGCTGTTGTGCTCAGATAGTGCATGGACATGACATTATGTCGCCTGCTGTTGTGCTCAGATAGTGCATGGACATGACATTATGTCGCCTTCTGTTGTGCTCAGATAATGCATGTACATGACATTATGTCACCTGCTGTTCTGCTCAGATAGTGCATGGCCATGACATTGTGTCGCCTGCTGTTGTGCTCTGATAGTGCACGGACATGATATTATGTCGCCTGCTGTTGTGCTCAGATAGTGCATGGACATGACATTATGTCACCTGCTGTGGTGTCCAGATAGTGCATGGACATGATATTATGTCGCCTGCTGTTGTGCTCAGATAGTGCATGGACATGACATTATGTCGCCTGCTGTTGTGCTCAGATAGTGCATGGACATGATATTATGTCGCCTGATGTTGTGCTCAAATAGTGCATGGACAAGACATTATGTCGCCTGCTGTTTTGCTCATATAGTGCATGGACATGATATTATGTCGCCTGATGTTGTGCTCAAATAGTGCATGGACATGACATTATGTCACCTGCTGTGGTGTCCAGATAGTGCATGGACATGATATTATGTCGCCTGCTGTTGTGCTCAGATAGTGCATGGACATGACATTATTGTCGCCTGCTGTTCTGCTCAGATAGTGCATGGACATGATATTATGTCGCCTGATGTTGTGCTCAAATAGTGCATGGACATGACATTATGTCGCCTGCTGTTGTGCTCAGATAGTGCATGGACATGATATTATGTCGCCTGATGTTGTGCTCAAATAGTGCATGGACATGACATTATGTCACCAGCTGTGGTGTCCAGATAGTGCATGGACATGACATTATGTCGCCTGCTGTTGCTAACTCTGCAGCAGAGCATGAACTTTCTGTATTTTTTTAAATCAATTTATTTTTTCTATCTGGGTTAAAATTGCTCAGTAAAGTAAAGTAAATTTAATTGCTGGAACCCGTGTTCTGAAAGACTGCCTTCCAATCTAACTCCAAATATACAGAACTGAGTATATTATTTTAGATTTAGAGTTTGTACTGTTAATTGTTGCTTAGATCTCTGTTGAAATTGTTGTCTCCCTGTTCTGAGAGACTGCTTTCCGAACTATCTACAAATATACAGAGCTGAGTATATATTTTTGGTTTTAGAGTTTGTACTGTTAATTGTTGCTTAGATCTCTGTTGAAACTGATTTGTCCCACCTCCCCCTATTTTCTGCCGTGTCTTCAGTTGGTATAACTGTTTTTACAGCTTGTGTGTTATCTAACTCAAGGATCACTTGCATAAAATTAGACCTGTTAGTAACAGCCTGCATTTAATTGCTGGAACCTGTGGTCTGAAAGATTGCCTTCCAATCTATCTGCAAATATACAGAGCTAAGTATATATTTTTGGTTTTAGAGTTTGTACTGTTAATTATTGCTTAGATCTCTGTTGAAACTGTTGTCTCCTTGATTTGAAAGCCTGCTTTCCAATCTATCTGCAAATATACAGAGCTGAGTATATTTTTTTGGTTTTAGAGTTTGTACTGTTAATTGTTGCTTAGATCTCTGTTGAAAATGTTTTGTCCCACCTCCCCCTATTTCTGCCATGTCCTCAGTTGGTATAACTGTTTTTTACAGCTTGTGTGTTATCTAACTCAAGGATCACTTGCATACAATTAGACCTGTAAGTAACAGCCTGCATTTAATTGCTGGAACCTGTGTTCTGAGAGACTGCCTTCCAATCTATCTGCAAATATACAGAGCTGAGTATATATTTCTTTTGTTTTGGAGTTTGTACTGTTAATTGTTGCTAAGATCTCTGTTGAAACTGTTGTTGTTCTGAGAGACTGCTTTCCAATCTATCTGCAAATATACAGAGCTGAGGATATTTTTTGGTTTTAGAGTTGTACTGTTAGTTTTTGTTTAGTTGTCTCTTGAAACTGTTTTGTCCCACCTCCACCTATTTTCTGCCATGTCTTCAGCTGGTATAATTGTTTTTTACAGCTTGCATGTTATCTAACTCAAGAATCACTTGCATAAAATTAGACCTGTTAGTAACAGCCCAGCCACTGGGGATGCACAAGCCAGTGCATTTCTTTGTGCCAGTCGCAAGCCCGGATAAATGAGGAAGGCTGCGTCAGGAAGGGCATCTGGCATAAAATTTTGCCAAATCATACATGCAGACAACAGTACAGATATACATACCGGATCGGTCGATGCCTGGGTTAACAACAACCATCACCAGTACTGTTGGCCAACAGGGTGCTGGCGGAAATTTGGCTACTGTTAGCCGAAGGAGGAGAAGAGGGCGAATGCATGCCCAAAGGCAGGTAAAGGCTAGGACTGTGATAGTGAGGGTCAGAACCTTGAATGTTGGCAGCATGACTGGTATAAGGAGAGAGCTAGCTGATATGATGGACCGAAGGAAGGTTGGTATATTGTGTGTGCAAGAGACCAGATGGAAGGGGAGCAAGGCTAGGTGTATCGGAGGTGGTTTCAAATTGTTTTATCATGGTGTGGATGGGAGGAGAAATGGCATAGGCATTATCCTGAAAGAACAGTATGCTAAGAGTGTTTTGGAGGTGAAAAGAGTGTCGGATAGAGTGATGTATATGAAGCTGGAAATTGATGGTGTAATGATGAATGTTGTTAGTGCATATGCTAAACAAGTTGGGTGTGCGATGGATGAGAAAGAAAAATTTTGGAGTGAGTTGGATGAAGTGGTAATGACTGTACCCAAGGGTGAGAGAATGGTGATTGGAGCAGATTTAAATGGGCATGTTGGTGAAGGAAACAGAGGGGATGAGGAAGTGATGGGTAGGTATGGTGTTAAGCAAAGGAATGCAGAAGGTCAGATGGTAGTGGATTTTGAGAAAAGGATGGACATGGCTGTGATGAATACATATTTTAACAAGAGGGAGGAGCATAGGGTGACATACAAGAGTGGAGGAAGATGCACACAGGTGGATTATATCTTGTGTAGAAGGGCCAGTCTGAAGGAGATTGGAGACTGTAAAGTGGTGGCAGGGGAAAGTGTAGTTAGGCAGCATAGGATGGTGGTTTGTAGGATGACATTGGTGATCAAGAAGAGGAGGATGAGTGTGAGGGCAGCACCAAGGATCAAATGGAGGAAATTGAAAAAGGGTAATTGCGAGGTGATGTTCAGGGAAGAGTTAAGACAGGCACTGGGTGACAGTGAAGAGTTACCGAACAGCTGGGTAACCACAGCAGAGCTAGTAAGAGAGATGGCTAGAAAGGTGCTTCGTGTGACATCTGGAAAAAGGAAGGAGGACAAGGAGACCTGGTGGTGGAAGGAAGAAGTACAGTAGAGTATACAGAGAAAGAGGTAGGCGAAGAATAAGTGAGATTGTCAGAGAGATGAAGAAAGTAGACAAGAGTATAAGGAGATGAGGTGCATGGCAAAGAGAGAGGTGGTGAAGGCTAAGGATAAGGCGTATGAAGAGTTGTATAAAAGGTTGGACACTAAGGAGGGAGAAAAGGACCTGACCAATTAGCTAGACAGAGGGACCGAGCTAGTAAAGATGTGCAGCAGGTAAGGGTGATAAAGGATGATGAGGGAAACATACTCACAAGCGAGGAGAGTGTGTTGAACAGATGGAAAGAATACTTTGAGGGGCTGATGAATGAAGAGAATAAGAGGGAGAGAAGGTCGGATGATATATGGATAGTGAATCATGAAGTGCAGTGGATTAACAAGGAGGAAGTAAGGATAGCTATGAAGAGGATGAAGAACAGAAAGGCTGTTGGTCCAGATGACATACCTGTGGAAGCATGGAGGTGTTTAGGTGAAATAGCAGTGGAGTTTTTAACTAGATTGTTTAATGAAATCTTGGAAAGTGAAAGGATGCCTGAGGAATGGAGAAAAAGTGTTTTGGTCCCGATTTTTAAGAATAAGGGTGATGTGCAGAGCTGCAGTAACTACAGAGGGATTAAATTGATCAGTCACAGTATGAAGTTATGGGAAAGAGTAGTGGAAGCTAAGTTAAGAAGGGAGGTGATGATTTGTGATCAGCAGTATGGTTTCATGCCAGGAAAGAGCACTACAGATGCGATGTTTGCTCTGAGAGTGTTGATGGAGAAGTAAAGAGAAGGTCAGAAGGAGTTGCATTGTGTCTTTGTGGATTTAGAGAAAGCATATTACAGGGTGCCTAGAGAGGAGTTGTGGTATTGTATGAGGAAGTCGGGAGTGTCAGAGAAGTATGTAATAGTGGTACAGGATATGTACGAGGGTAGTGTGACAGTGGTGAGGTCTGCGGTGGAAGTGATGGATGCATTTCAGGTGGACATGGGATTACATCAAGGATCAGCTCTGAGCCCTTTCTTATTCGCAATGGTGATGGACAGGTTGACAGACGAGATCAGACAGGAGTACCCGTGGACTATGATGTTTGCAGTTGACATTGTGATATGTAGTAAGAGTAGGGAACAGTTGGAGGAGACCATGGAGATGTGGAGATATGCTCTAGAGAGAAGAGGAATGAAGGCCAACAGGACTGAGACAGAATATATGTGTGTGAATGAGAGGGAGGACAGACGAATGGTGAGGATGCAGGGAGTAGAGGTGGCAAATGTGGATGAGTTTAAATACTTGGGATCAACAGTTCAGAGTAATGGTGAGTGTGGAAGAGAGGTGAAGAAGAGAGTACAGGCAGGATGGAGTGGGTGGAGAAGAGGGTCAGGAGTGATTTGTGACAGACGAGTACCAGTAAGAGTGAAAGGGAATGTATAAAGAGGATAGTGAGACCAACTATGTTATATGGGTTGGAGACAGTGGCATTGACAAAAAGACAGGAGTCAGAGCTTGACGTGGCAGAGATGAAGATGTTAAGATTTGCACTGGGTGTGACAAGGATGGACAGGATTAGGAATAAGTATATTAGAGGGTCATCCCAGGTTGGAAGGTTTGGAGACAAAGCCAGAGAGGCAAGATTACATTGGTTTGGACATATACTGAGGAGGGAGGCAGAGTATATTGGGAAAAAGATGCTAAGGATGAAGGTGCCCAGTAACAGGAAAAGAGGAAGGCCTAAGTTTATGGATGTGGTGAGAGAGGACATGCAGGTGGTTGGTGTGACAGAGCAAGATGCAGAGGACAGGAAGAAATGGAAACAGTTGATCTGCTGTGGCGACCACTAACAGAAGCAGCCGAAAGAAGAACAAGAGTAACAGCCTGCATTTAATTACTGGAACCTGTGTTCTGAGAGACTGCTTTCCAATCTATCTGCAAATATACAGAGCTGAGTATATATTTTTTTGGTTTTAGAGTTTGTACTGTTAATTGTTGCTTAGATCTCTGTTGAAACTGTTGTCTCCCTGTTCTGAGAGACTGCTGTCCAATCTATCTGCAAATATACGGAGCTGAGTATATTTTTTTGTTTTAGAGTTTGTACTGTTAATTGTTGCTTAGATCTCTGTTGAAACTGTTTGTCCCACCTCCCCCTATTTTCTGCCATGTCTTCAGTTGGTATAACTGCTTTTTACAGCTTGTGTGTTATCTAACTCAAGAATTACTTGCATAAAATTAGACCTGTTAGTCATAGCCTGCATTTAATTGCTGGAACCTGTGTTCTGAGAGACTGCCTTCCAATCTAACTGCAAATATACAGAGCTGAGTATTTTGTTTTTGGTTTGAGTTTGTACTGTTAATTGTAGCTTAGATCTCTGTTGAAACATTTGTCTCCCTGTTCTGAGAAACTGCTTTCCAATCTATCTGCAAATACACAGAGCTGAGTATATTTTTTTTGGTTTTAGAGTTTGTACTGGTAATTGTTGCTTAGATCTCTTGTACTGAAACTGTTTTTTCCACCTCCCCCTATTTTCTGCTGTGTCTTCAGTTGGTATAGCTGTTTTTTACAACTTGTGTGTTATCTAACTCAAGGATCACTTGCATAAAATTAGACCTGTTAGTAACAGCCTGCATTTAATTGTTGGAACCTGTGTTCTGAGAGACTGCCCTCCAATTTATCTGCAAATATACAAAGCTGAGCATATTTTTTTGGTTTTAGAGTTTGTACTGTTAATTAGTGGACTGGAGTTCTGCTGTGGTGATCCCTAACCAGGAAAAGCCGAAAAAACAAACAAAAACAACAACTGTTAATTGTTGCTTAGATCTCTGTTGAAACTGTTGTCTCCCTTTTCTGAGAAACTGCTTTCTAATCTATCTGCAAATATACAGAGCTGAGTATATTTTTTTGGATTTAGAGTTTGTACTCTTAATTGTTGCTTAGATCTCTGTTAAAACTGTTTTGTCCCACCTCCCTCTATTTTCTGCCATGTCTTCAGTTGGTATAACTGGTTTTTACAGCTTGTGTGTTATATAATTCAAGGATCACTTGCATAAAATTAGACCTGTTAGTAACAGCCTGCATTTAATTGCTGGAACCTGTGTTCTGAGAGACTGCTTTCCAATCTATCTGCAAATATACAGAGCTAAGTATATTTTTGGTTTTAGAGTTTGTACTGTTAATTGTTGCTTAGATCTATGTTGAAATTGTTTTGTCCCACCTCCTCATATTTTCTGCTGTGTCTTCAGTTGTTATAACTGTTTTTTACAGCTTGTGTGTCATCTAACTCACGGATCACTTGCATAAAATTAGAACTGTTAGTAACAGCCTGCATTTAATTGCTGGAACCTGTGTTCTGAGAGACTGCCTTCCAATCTATCTGCAAATATACAGAGCTGAATATTTTTTTTTGTTTTAGAGTTTGTACTGTTATTGTTACTTAGATCTCTGTGGAAACTGTTGTCTCCCTGTTCTGAGAGACTGCTTTCCAATCTATCTGCAAATATATAGAGCTGAGTATATTTTTTGGTTTTAGAGTTTGTACTGTTAATTGTTGTTTATTTCTCTGTTGAAACTGTTTTGTCCCACCTCCCCCTATTTTCTGCCGTGTCTTCAGTTGGTATAACTGTTTTTTACAGCTTGTGTGTTATCTAACTCAAGGATCACTTCCATAAAATTATACCTGTTAGTAACAGCCTAAATTTAATTGCTGTAACCTGTGTTCTGAGAGACTGCCTTCCAATCTATCTGCAAATATACAGAGCTGAGTATATATTTTTGGTTTTAGAGTTTGTACTGTTAATTGTTACTTAGATCTCTGTTGAAACTGTTGTTTCCTTGATTTGAGAGCCTGCTTTCCAATCTATCTGCAAATATACAGAGCATTAACTGCGGCACAGTGGTGCAGCGTTTAATGCTGTCGCCTCACAGCAAGAGGATCTCCAGTTCGATTCTTGGCTGGGGTGCCTTCTGTGTGGAGTTTGCATGTTCTCCCTGCGTTCGCGTGGGTTTCCTCCAGGTACTCCGGTTTCCTCCCACATTCTAAAGACATGCTTCTTAAGCGTTTCTCCCCAGACCTCCGCTGAAAACAGCATCTTTGGAACCTAGTCGGACTTTCCCGGTCAACAAATGTTAAATAAATAATAAACTTAGTATTTTTTTTGGGTTTTAGAGTTTGTACTGTTTATTGTTGCTTAGATGTCTGTTGAAGCTGCTGTCTCCCTGTTCTGAGAGACTGCTTTCCAATCTATCTGCAAATATACAGAGCTGAGTATATTTTTTGGTTTTAGAGTTTGTACTGTTAATTGTTGCTTAGATCTCTGTTGAAACTGTTTTGTCCCACATCCACTTATATTCTGCTGTGTCCTCAGTTGGTATAACTGTTTTTTACAGCTTGTGTGTTATCTAACTCAAGGATCACTTGCATAAAATTGGACCTGTTAGTAACAGCCTGCATTTATTTGCTGGAACCTGTGTTCTGAGAGACTGCCTTCCAATCTATCTGCAAATATACAGAGCTGAGTATATATTTTTTGTTTTAGAGTTTGTACTGTTAATTGTTGCTAAGATCTCTGTTGAAACTGTTGTCTCCCTGTTCTGAGAGACTGCTTTCCAATCTATCTGCAAATATACAGAGGTGAGTATATTTTTTGGTTTTAGAGTTTGTACTGTTAGTTTTTGTTTAGATCTCTGTTGAAACTGTTTTGTCCCACCTCCCCCTATTTTCTGCCATGTTCTCAGTTGGTCGAACTGGTTTTTACAGCTTGTGTGTTTTCTAACTCAAGTATCACTTGCATAAAATTAGACCTGTTAGTAACAGTCTGAATTTAATTGCTGGAACTTGTGTTCTGAGAGACTGCCTTCCTATCTATCTGCAAATATACAGAACTGAATATACATTTTTTTGGTTCATAGGTTGGTACTAGGCTATTGGCCCTAAGGCCTATGCAAGCCTAGCCATAACAATTCCCTGGAAATTTCTTCCCATAATATTTACTTCTCTTTATAGTGTTAATTTTTGCTTAGATCTCTGTTGAAACTGTTGTATCCCTGTTCTGAGAGACTGCTTTCCAAATATACAGAGCATTAATTGTGGCACAGTGGTGCAGCGGTTAATGCTGTTGCCTCACAGCAAGAGGTTCTCCGGTTCAATTCTCGGCTGGGGTGCCTTCTGTGTGGTGTTTGCATGTTCTCCCTGCATTCACGTGGGTTTCCTCTGGGTACTCCGGTTTCCTCCCACATTCTAAAGACATGCTTCTGGAGCGTTTCTCCCCAGGCCTCCGCTGAAAACAGCATCTGTGGAACCTAGTCGGACTTTCCGGTCAAAAATTGTTAAATAAATAAAATTAGTATATTTTTTTGGTTTTAGAGATTGTACTGTTTATTGTTGCTTAGATCTCTGTTGAAGCTGCTGTCTCCCTGTTCTGAGAGACTGCTTTCCAATCTATCTGCAAATATACAGAGCTTAGTATATTTTTTTGGTTTTAGAGTTTGTACTGTTAATTGTTGCTTAGATCTCTGTTGAAACTGTTTTGTCCCACCTCCCCCTATTTTCTGCCGTGTCCTCAGTTGGTATAACTGGTTTTTACAGCTTGTGTGTTATCTACCTCAAGGATCACTTGCATACAATTAGACCTTTTAGTAACAGCCTGCATTTAATTGCTGGAACCTGTGTTCTGAGAGACTGCCTTCCAATCTATCTGCAAATATACAGAGCTGAGTATATATTTTTTTGTTTTAGAGTTTGTACTGTTAATTGTTGCTAAGATCTCTGTTGAAACTGTTGTCTACCTGTTCTGACAGACTGCTTTCCTATCTATCTGCAAATATACAGAGCTGAGTATATTTTTTGGTTTTAGAGTTTGTACTGTTAGTTTTTGTTTAGATCTCTGTTGAAACTGTTTTGTCCCACCTCCCCCTATTTTCTGCCATGTTCTCAGGTGGTCTAACTGGTTTTTACAGCTTGTGTGTTTTCTAACTCAATGATCAATTGCATAGAATTAGACATGTTAGTAACAGTCTGCATTTAATTGCTGGAACCTGTGTTCTGAGAGACTACCTTCCAATCTATCTGCAAATATACAGAGCTGAGTATATTTTTTTGGTTTTAGAGTTTGTACTGTTAACTGTTGCTTAGATCTCTGTTGAAACTCCTTTGTCCCACCTCCACCTTTTTTTCTGCCATGTCTTCAGTTGATATAACTGTTTTTTACAGCTTGTATATTATCTAACTCAAGGATCACTTGCATAAAATTAGACCTGTTAGTAACAGCCCAGCCACTGGGGATGCACAAGCCAGTGCATTTCTTTGTGCCAGTCCCAAGCCCGGATAAATGGGGAAGGTTGCGTCAGGAAGGGCATCTGGCATAAAATTTTGCCAAATCATACATGCAGACAACAGTACAGATATACATACCGGATCGGTCGATGCCTGGGATAACAACGACCGTCACTAGTACTGTTGGCCAACAGGGTGCTGGCAGAAATTTGGCTACTGTTAGCCGAAGGAGGAGAAGAGGGGGAATGCATGCCCGAAGGCAGGTAAATGCTAGGACTGTGATAGTAAGGGTCAGAACCTTGAATGTTGGCAGCATGACTGTTATAGGGAGAGAGCTAGCTGATATGATGGACCGAAGGAAGGTTGGTATATTGTGTGTGCTAGAGACCAGATGGAAGGGGAGCAAGGCTAGGTGTATCGGAGGTGGTTTCAAATTGTTTTATCATGGTGTGGATGGGAGGAGAAATGGCATAGGCATTATCCTGAAGGAACAGTATGCTAAGAGTGTTTTGGAGGTGAAAAGAGTGTCGGATAGAGTGATGTATATGAAGCTGGAAAATGATGGTGTAATGATGAATGTTGTTAGTGCATATGCTAAACAAGTTGGGTGTGCGATGGATGAGAAAGAAAAATTTTGGAGTGAGTTGGATGAAGTGGTGATGACTGTACCCAAGGGTGAGAGACTGGTGATTGGAGCAGATTTAAATGGGCATGTTGGTGAAGGAAACAGATGGGATGAGGAAGTGATGGGTAGGTATGGCATTAAGCAAAGGAATGCAGAAGGTCAGATGGTAGTGGATTTTGAGAAAGGGATGGACATGGCTGTGATGAATACGTATTTTAACAAGAGGGAGGAGCATAGGGTGACATACAAGAGTGGAGGAAGATGTACACAGGTGGATTATATCTTATGTAGAAGGGCCAGTCTGAAGGAGATTGGAGACTGTAAAGTGGTGGCAGGGGAAAGTGTAGTTAGGCAGCATAGGATGGTGGTTTGTAGGATGACATTGGTGATCAAGAAGAGGAGGATGAGTGTGAGGGCAGCACCAAGGATCAAATGGAGGAAATTGAAAAAAGGGTAAATGTGAGGTGATGTTCAGCGAAGAGTTAAGACAGGCACTGGGTGACAGTAAAGAGTTACAGAACAGCTGGGTAACCACAGCAGAGCTAGTAAGAGAGATGGCTAGAAAGGTGCTTGGTGTGACATCTGGAAAGAGGAAGGAGGACAAGGAGACCTGGTGGTGGAAGGAAGAAGTACAGGAGAGTATACAGAGAAAGATGTTGGTGAAGAATAAGTGGGATTGTCAGAGAGATGAATAAAGTAGACAAGAGTATAAGGAGATGAGGTGCATGGCAAAAAGAGAGGTAGTGACGGCTAAGGATAAGGCGTATGAAGAGTTGTATAAAAGGTTGGACACTAAGGAGGGAGAAAAGGGCATGACCAATTGGCTAGAAAGAGGGACTGAGCTAGTAAAGATTTGCAGCAGGTAAGGGTAATAAAGGATAATGAGGGAAACATACTCACAAGTGAGGAGAGTGTGTTGAGCAGATGGAAAGAATACTTTGAGAGGCTGATGAATCAAGAGAATGAGAGGGAGAGAAGGTTGGATGATGTGCGGATAGTGAATCATGAAGTGCAGTGGATTTGCAAGGAGGAAGTAAGGATAGCTATGAAGAGGATGAAGAACGGAAAGGCTGTTGGTCCAGATGACATACCTGTGGAAGTATGGAGGTGTTTAGGTGAAATGGCAGTGGAGTTTTTAACTAGATTGTTTAATGAAATCTTGGAAAGTGAAAGGATACCTGAGGAATGGAGAAAGTGTTTTGGTCCCGATTTTTAAGAATAAGGGTGATGTGCAGAGCTGTAGTAACTACAGAGGGATTAAATTGATCAGTCACAGTATGAAGTTATGGGAAAGAGTAGTGGAAGCTAAGTTAAGAAGGGAGGTGATGATTAGTGATCAGCAGTATGGTTTCATGCCAGGAAAGAGCACTACAGATGCGATGTTTGCTCTGAGAGTGTTGATGGAGAAGTACAGAGAAGGTCAGAAGGAGTTGCATTGTGTCTTTGTGGATTTAGAGAAAGCATATGACAGGGTGCCTAGAGAGGAGTTGTGGTATTGTATGAGGAAGTCGGGAGTGTCAGAGAAGTATGTAATAGTGGTACAGGATATGTACGAGGGTAGTGTGACAGTGGTGAGGTCTGCGGTGGAAGTGACGGATGCATTTAAGGTGGACATGGGATTACATCAAGGATCAGCTCTGAGCCCTTTCTTATTTGCAATGGGGATGGACAGGTTGACAGACGAGATCAGACAGGAGTCCCCGTGGACTATGATGTTTGCAGATGACATTGTGATATGTAGTGAGAGTAGGGAACAGGTGGAGGAGACCATGGAGATGTGGAGATATGCTCTAGAGAGAGGTGGAATGAAGGTCAACAGGACTAAGACAGAATATATGTGTGTGAATGAGAGGGAGGACCAATGAATGGTGAGGATGCAGGGAGTAGAGGTGGCAAATATGGATGAGTTTAAATACTTGGGATCAACAGTTCAGAGTAATGGTGAGTGTGGAAGAGAGGTGAAGAAGAGAGTACAGGCAGAATGGAGTGGGTGGAGAAGAGGGTCAGGAGTGATTTGTGACAGACGAGTACCAGTAAGAGTGAAAGGGAAGGTCTAAAGAGGATAGTGAGACCAACTATTTTATATGGGTTGAAGACAGTGACATTGAAAAAAGGCAGGAGTCAGAGCTTGATGTGGCAGAGTTGAAGATGTTAAGATTTGCACTGGGTGTGACAAGGATGGACAGGATTAGGAATAGGTATATAGAGGGTCAGCCAAGGTTGGAAGGTTTGGAGACAAAGCCAGAGAGGCAAGATTACATTGGTTTGGACATGTACGGAGGACGGTTGCAGAGTATATTGGGAAAAAGATGCTAAGGATGAAGGTGTCAGGTAACAGGAAAACAGGAAGGCCTAAGTTTATGGATGTGGTGAGAGAGGACATGCAGGTGGTTGGTGTGGCAGAGCAAGATGCAGAGGACAGGAAGAAATGGAAACAGTTGATCTCCTGTGGCGACCCCTAACAGAAGCAGCCAAAAGAAGAACAAGAGTAACACCCTGCATTTAATTGCTGGAACCTGTGTTCTGAGAGACCGCCTTCCAATCTATCTGCAAATATACAGAGCTGAGTATTTTTTTTGGTTTTAGAGTTTGTACTGTTAATTGTTGCTTAGATCTCTGTTGAAACTGTTGTCTCCCTGTTCTGAGAGACTGCTTTCCAATCGATCTGCAAATATACAGAGCTGAGTATATATTTTTTGTTTTATAGTTTGTACTGGTAATTGTTGCTTAGATCTCTAGTATTGAAATGGTTTTGTCCCACCTCCCCCTATTTTCTGCCGTGTCTTCAGTTGGTATAACTGTTTTTTACAGCTTGTGTGTTATCTAACTCAAGGATCACTTGCATAAAATTAGACCTGTTAGTAACAGCCTGCATTTAATTGCTGGAACCTGTGTTCTGAGAGACTGCTTTCTAATCTATCTGCAAATATACTGAGCTGAGTATATTTTTTGGTTGTAGAGTTTGTACTGTTAATTGCTGCTTAGATCTCTGTTGAAACTGTTTTGTCCCACCTCCCCCTATTTTCTGCCGTGTCTTCAGTTGGTATAACTGGTTTTTACACCTTGTGTGTTATCTAACTCAAGGATCACTTGCATAAAATTAGACCTGTTAGTAACAGCCTGCATTTAATTGCTGGAACCTGCGTTCTGAGAAACTGCCTTCCAATCTATCTGCAAATATACTGAGCTGTGTATATATTTTTTTGTTTTAGAGTTTGTACTATTAATTATTGCTTAGATCTCTATTGAAACTGTTGTCTCCCTGTTCTGAGAGACTGCTTTCCAATCTATCTGCAAATATACAGAGCTGAGTATATTTTTTTTTTGGTTTTAGAGTTTGTACTGTTAATTGTTGCTTAGATCTCTGTTGAAACTGTTTTGTCCCACCTCCCCTATTTTCTGCTGTGTCTTCAGTTGGTATAACTGTTTTTTACAGCTTGTGTGTTATCTAACTCAAGGATCACTTGCATAAAATTAGACCTGTTAGTAACAGCCTGCATTTAATTGCTGGAACCTGTGTTCTGAGAGATTGCCTTCCAATCTATCTGCAAATATACAGAGCTGAGTATTTTTTTTTATTTAGAGTTTGTACTGTTATTGTTACTTAGATCTCTGTGGAAACTGTGGTCTCCCTGTTCTTAGAAACTGCTTTCCAATCTATCTGCAAATACACAGAGCTGAGTATATTTTTTTGGTTTTAGAGTTTGTACTGGTAATTGTTGCTTAGATCTCTTCTATTGAAACTGTTTTTGTCCACCTCCCCCTATTTTCTGCTGTGTCTTCAGTTGGTATAACTGTTTTTTACAGCTTGTGTGTTATCTAACTCAAGGATCACTTGCATAAAATTAGACCGGTTCGTAACAGCCTGCATTTAATTGCTGGAACCTGTGTTCTGAGAGACTGCCTTCCAATCTATCTGCAAATATACAGAGCTGAGTATATTTTTTTGGTTTTAGAGTTTGTACTGTTAATTATTGCTTAGATCTCTGTTGAAACTGTTGTCTCCCTGTTCTGAGAAACTGCTTTCCAATCTATCTGCAAATACACAGAGCTGAGTATATTTTTTTTGTTTTAGAGTTTGTACTGGTAATTGTTGCTTAGATCTCTTCTATTGAAACTGTTTTTTTTCCACCTCCTCCTATTTTCTGCTGTGTCTTCAGTTGGTATAACTGTTTTTTACAGCTTGTGTGTTATCTAACTCAAGGATCACTTGCATAAAATTAGACCTGTTAGTAACAGCCTGCATTTAATTGCTGGAACCTGTGTTCTGAGAGACTGCCTTCCAATTTATCTGCAAATATACAAAGCTGAGTATATTTTTTTGGTTTTAGAGTTTGTACTGTTAATTAGCGGACTGGAGTTCTGCTGTGGCGATCCCTAACAAGGAAAAGCCAAAAAAACAAACAACAACTGTTAATTGTTGCTTAGATCTCTTTTGAAACTGTTGTCTTCCTTTTCTGAGAGACTGCTTTCCAATCTATCTGCAAATATAGAGAGCTAAGTATATTTTTGGTTTTAGAGTTTGTACTGTTAACTGTTGCTTAGATCTCTGTTGAAACTTTTTTGTCCCACTTCCCCCTATTTTCTGCCATGTCTTCAGTTGGTATAACTGTTTTTTACAGCTTGTGTCTTATATAACTCAAGGATCACTTGCATAAAATTAGACCTGTTAGTAACAGCCTGCATTTAATTGCTGGAACCTGTGTTCTGAGAGACTGCTTTCCAATCTATCTGCAAATATACAGAGCTAAGTATATTTTTGGTTTTAGAGTTTGTACTGTTAATTGTTGCTTAGATCTCTGTTGAAACTGTTTTGTCCCACCTCCCCCTATTTTCTGCTGTGTCTTCAGTTGTTATAACTGTTTTTTACAGCTTGTGTGTCATCTAACTCACGGATCACTTGCATAAAATTAGACTTGTTAGTAACAGCCTGCATTTAATTGCTGGAACCTGTGTTCTGAGAGACTGCCTTCCAATCTATCTGCAAATATGCAGAGCTGAATATTTTTTTTTTTGTTTTAGAATTTGTACTGTTATTGTTACTTAGATCTCTGTGGAAACTGTTGTCTCCCTGTTCTGAGAGACTGCTTTCCAATCTATCTGCAAATATACAGAGCTGAGTACTTTTTCTTGGTTTTAGAGTTTGTACTGGTAATTGTTGCTTAGCTCTCTTCTATTGAAACTGTTTTGTCCCACCTCCCCCTATTTTCTGCTGTGTCTTCAGTTGGTATAACTGTTTTTTACAGCTTGTGTTTTATCTAACTCAAGGATCACTTGCATAAAATTAGACCTGTTAGTAACAGCCTGCATTTAATTGCTGGAACCTGTGTTCTGGGAGACTGCCTTCCAATTTATCTGCAAATATACAAAACTGAGTATATTTTTTTTGGTTATGGAATTTGTACTGTTAATTAGCGGACCGGAGTTCTGCTGTGGTGATCCCTAACCGGGAAAAGCCAAAAAAACAAACCACAACAACAACTGTTAATTGTTGCTTAGATCTCTGTTGAAACTATTGTATCCCTTTTCTGAGAGACTGCTTTCCAATCTATCTGCAAATATACAGAGATGAGTATAGTTTTTTGGTTTTAGAGTTTGTACTCTTAATTGTTGCTTAGATCTCTGTTTAAACTGTTATGTCCTACCTCCCCCTATTTTCTGCCATGTCTTCAGTTGGTATAACTGTTTTTTACAGCTTGTGTGTTATCAAACTCAAGGATCACTTACATAAAATTAGACCTGTTAGTAACAGCCTGCATTTAATTGCTGGATTATGTGTTCTGAGAGACTGCCTTCCAGTCTAGCTGCAAATATACAGAGCTGAGTATTTTTTTTGGTTTTAGAGTTTCTACTGTTAATTGTTGCTTAGATCTCTGTTGAAACTGTTGTCTCCCTGTTCTGAGAGACTGCTTTCCAATATATCTGCAAATATATAGAGCTGAGTATATTTTTTGGTTTTAGAGTTTGTACTTTTAATTGTTGCTTAGATCTCTATTGAAACTATTTTGTCCCACCTCCCCCTATTTTCTGCCGTGTCTTCAGTTGGTATAACTGTTTTTTATAGCTTGTGTGTTATCTAACTCAAGGATCACTTGCATAAAATTAGAACTGTTAGTAACAACCTGCATTTAATTGCTGGAACCTGGGTTCTGAGAGACTGCCTTCCAATCTATCTGCAAATATACAGAGCTGAGTATATATTTTTTGGTTTTAGAGTTTGTACTGTTAATTGTTGCTTAGATCTCTGTTGAAACTGTTTGTCCTACCTACCCTCCCTATTTCTGGTTTGTAGTTTAAATTTGGTGGCGTTTGCAGTTGCCCGCCCCACTGTAGATTTGATCTGGGACACTTCCCCCATCCCATCTCTTTACCACATTCTACCTAATAAACTCTTTCTGCACTTGCTTTTAGTCCTTTGTAATTTAATTGCATTTTTAAACTGTGTTTGGTCTAATATTGCTGCATACTCAAGTGTGCTAGCTTGCACTGCATGTGAATTTTTTTTACTACTGTTTTAGCTACTTTTCTGTAAAAATATTTCTTTTTGTCATTTTTTAATTTATCTGCATTTATTTAAAATTGTATTTGCCTAATATTGCTACACACTCAAGTGTGGTAGCTTGTACTGCATTTAAAGTGTTTTTGCTACTGTTCTAACTGCTTTTCTGCAAAAAAAAAAGGTTCTAAGCTTTTTTCCTGCCTTTCCTGTAACTAGTCTAGTCCAGATATAGATTTGGTTTATCCAGGACTGTATGTAAGCTTCTGAGCCCCCCAAGCCTTTCTGTGTTGGAGGGAAGCCTTCTAGCTTATCAGTGGGAGTGGTAAGCACTAGGTAACCTGTCTACCACATAAGGAGTGGTTCTGGCCCAGAAATTGTAGTTATTGGCTGTTTAGACAATCTCTTCCATCTCGCTCAACTTTCGGATTTGAAAGCCTGCATTTGCACTTGTATCTGTCCTGTAACTCATCTAGTGCAGATACAGATTCTTAGTTTTAGCACTTAAATTTGCTTATTCGTGCTCAGCACTTGTTCAGAACTTGTAAGCACTAAATAAGCTACTAATTGCTATAGCACTCAACCTTCCTCATTACCTAGAGGAAAACAGTTTTTTTACTTACTTTTCTCACTTGCTTACAGAAAAACAGCTCTTGTACTCACTTTCCTCACTTATCTAGAGGAAAATAGTTCTTTATTCAGGCATGTCCAAGGGTCAGCTCCCAGTGTTCTCTCCTGTCTAGCTGATGAATCTGGGAATCTTGAGGCAATGTAGAATTTACCTCATGTACACAGACAACCCTCTGCTCCTACCACCCAACACTACAACCTGTGAGAGATGCACTTATCTAGCCAAACTGGAGGTAAAGCTCTCTCCAACCAAGACTGAAACTTGACAGTCATGAGGAGAAGGTAAACATTTGCACCACACCACACTCATCACATAGTCTCACTAAATCTACACCACCAAAATCCACACATAGTAACACAAAAACATCCACGGAGGCTCTCAATAATAATTCTGTCTAAGCAACAGAGACCTCCAAAGCAGAAACACAAGCAACCACCATCCCCCAACACAACCCAAATGACACATAGCCAACAGGCTCAGTGTGCCACTCAACCACAGCCAATAAGACAAAACAACGTACCCAATACACTAGTCATAGGTGACTCTATAGTCAGGCACACTGATGTCCCACTCACCAGGCTAAACAAGGAGAATGTTAGTGTCAGCTGCCTGTCGGGTGCCAGGATATGCCACATAACCCACTCACTCAGGTCACTCCACAAGTACAAATATGACTCCGTCATTGTCCATGTTGGTGTGAATGACCTAAGACATACCTCCCTGGACTACATGAAAAGGGACATGGAAGAGCTCTCCGATCTTGTAACCCAGGCAGGTATGACCCTAGCCCTGAGTAGCATTCTGCCATTGCCCAGAATGTTAGCGCAGTACAAGGACAAAATGATTGACTTCAACAATTGGCTAAGCTTCTGGTGCCATTCCAAGGGGATCCAGTATCTGTCTGCTTGGGATGACATGGTCGACAGAACATGATCTTTGCCAAAGATGGCCTGCACCTGTCGCCCTTGGGATTCTGGATATTAGCTAAGGCTCTTGCTGCCCCTATAGTGTCTTTTTTAGGCAAGGTTCAAATGACAAATTCACCACTGTAGCAGGAACAGGCAAGCAAAAACTGAGGGTAATGCTACTCAATGCTAGAAGTCTAAATCTCAAAATACACTCACTCGAGGCACTCCTTAAAATGGAGAACATCAATAACTGTGCAGTGACTGAGATCTGGTTCAAGGCTCCAGAGAGCACCAATGCACTACCAGGCTATAACTCATACCACACTTTTCGGCCATGTAACCTGGATTGAAACACCAAAGGCGGAGGTATTCATTAAGGATATCCACACCTCCAGGCTAGTTGCTCAGCATAATGGATCCGAGGTTATTCAAGTGCAACTAACTCTGGGCAAAACTGTAATCCAAATTGTAGCTTGCAACAGATCCCCTACCATGCCCCAGGATTCCTAATCCTCTTTTCTTGATGTACTGGAAAATATTAGGGTTCAACCAAGCACCCTAATAATGGGCAACTTCAACTACCCCACCATTAACTGGGAAAACTACTCGTGTACCAACTCCTTAGCTCAACGCTTTCTGGAATTCATAAACTCCAATGCCCTGGATCAACTTATTCACACCCCTACCAGGGGCAACAATATCTTAGACCTAGTCATTACCAACATGAGTGACCGGTGTTCCACACCTGAAGTCAACTCCTCGTTGGTCCGATCCGACCATAAGCTAATCACCCTTGATATCCACATCCCACCCCAGCCCCCCATTAAGGAAACCACGGTAAAAAATTTCTCCAAAGCCAACTTCATGCTTCTTAAGACAGAAGTAGTGAACTTCATGACACCCATGCAGATGGAGAATACAGTTACGACTGCTGAATCCTACACAAATGCACTCTATAAGCACTTACATGAGTGCATGGATTGTGCTATCCCACACAGAACCAAGACGCTATCCTCCAAAAAAAAAGGAATCCAATCTGGTGGTCCCCTGACATAAACAAACTGTACAACAAAAGGAAGAAACTGTTGCAAAAGAGAGTAAAATCCCATGAGTGGAGGAGCTCCCTGGTCAGCCTCAGTAAGAAGCTGAGTTCCTTTATAAAAAATCCTCCAAAGCTAGCTACGAAAACAAAATTGCCACTAATTCTAAGGACAACCACAAAGCATTCTATAGCTATGTCAAGAATCTCGATGGCAACACCCAGATCTGCTCTGAGTTACAGCACAATGGCTCGAAAATTACAGAACCAACTGATATTGCCAACATCCTGGCAGATAGGTTCAGTGTTAACTTTACCCCCCCCCCTCACCCCCTAAAGGGATAATATCTATACAGGAAGAATGCAGAGTCCCTGTAATCACAACTACGCAGGTAAAAGCTGCACTCTCTAAAGCCAAAAACACAGCATCCATAGGACCAGACAACATCCCAGGCTGCGTTTCACACGAACTTCAGAACGAACTGGCTCCCCACTTAAGCACCATGCTCAATAATAGCGTTGCATCAGCCTTTGTGCCCACTGAATGGTGCACAGCAACAGTTATCCCACTCCACAAAGGGGGAGCCACCACTGATCCCAGGAATTATCGCCGTAGTAGCCTGACGAGCCTGGTCTGTAAGGCCATGGAAGGTATCATCATGGAACTCATAAACAAAGACATTGGTAACCTCCAAACTCTGGATCCCACCCAGTTCGGGTTTGTGAAAGGCAGATCATGCCTCCTGAACCTGATCAACTTCTTTGAGGCAGTCACCAAAGCTGTAGATGAGGGTAAGGTGGTTTACACAGCCTATCTTGACCTCGCCAAGGCTTTCAACACCATCCCCCATTCTGGAATTATAGCTAAATGTACTAAACTAAGTATAAATCCCTACGTCACAAGATGGGTTGCCAACTGGCTCACTGACAGAACCCACACTGTAAAAGTTGCAGACTCCAAATCTGACCTCAAGGCAGTGACAAGTGGAGTACCACAGGGTTCCATCCTGGGATCTCTCCTGTTTGGTATCTACCTCTCTGAAGTACAGGCTAACACAGAAGGCCTCTGGCTAATGAAGTTCACAGATGACTGCAAACTAGGAGCCATAGTCAAGTCCCCAAATGATGTGGACATCCTACAGAAGGGCCTCGCTGAGACAGATGCCTGGTGTCAGAGCCATGGCATCAAGCTCAATGCCAAAAAGTGCAGTGTCATCCCCTTTGGTAAAAACTCTGTACCCATGAAGTACCATATAGGCAGCAATCTACTTAACACCAAATGTGTGATAAGAGACCTTGGGACCCAGGTGGACAGTAGTCTCGCCTTTGATATTCACATCACCACAGTAGTCAGGAATTCCTTCTACGTGGAACACCTCATCATAAAAGGGTTCTCATCCAGGAAAAAAGAGGTCATTGTTCCTCTCTACTCGACACTCATTAGACCCATTATAGAGTACAATGCCCCTTTTGGAATGTACTTCACAAGACATCTGCAGCAGCTGGAAAGGCCACAGAAGTACCTCACAAAAAGGATTACTGGCCACAAACAAATGCCCTACACTGACCATCTCAAAAAACTCCAGCTTTACTCCATAGCATATCGCCTATTCCGAGGTGATCTCTGCCTAACATATAAAGCTATGTCAAACCCAGAGCTGTTGGACATGCTACACCTAAAGAAATCCCAATCTCTATGAGCTACATGCTCTAGGGACCTAAACCTTGTCACTACAATAAACAGGACATGCTGGAGGGATAGATTCCTGTCCCAGAGACTTCTCATACTCTGGAACAGGCTACCCATCTATGTCAAGCAAAGTTCTTCATTAGTACTCTTCAAGAAAAATCTTGATGAGTGGATGGGAAATAGGAAATACACCCCGGGGATCACTTCTGTGTCTTTACTCGACAGTGGCACAGGAAAATAACTTTATTGGGTGGTGTAAGCCAGGGAACCTTGTTGGCTAGGCTTATGTAGGCCCTTGGGCCGATAGCCTAGTACCTACCTATGAACCTATCAACCTATAAAGATCATTCCAAAGGGAAACAAGAAGAAAGTATAACAGGTGCATAGAACTATCATATCCAAATTGTATATATATATATATATATATATATATATATATATATATATATATATATATATATATATATATATATATATATATATATATATATATATAAATATATATCTTTCCTGAAACTAGTGTAGTCCAGATTCAGATTTGCTGTATCCAGGACTGTATGTAAGCTTCTGAGCCCCCCAAGCCTTTCTGTGTCGGAGGGAAGCCTTCTAGCTTATCAGTGGGAATGGTAAGCACTAGGTAACCTATCTACCACATAAGGAGTGGTTCTGGCCCAGAAACTGTAGTTACTGGCCGTTTGGGCAGTTTTTCCATCTCTCTCAACTTTCTGATTTAAAAGCCCACATTTGCACTTGTTTCCCCCCTTTATTGTAACTAGTTTAGTCCAGATTCAGATTCTTAGTTTTAGCACTTGAATTTGCTTATTCGTGATCAGCACTTGTTCAGAACTTGTAAGCACTAAATAACCAAAACCATGGCCTCAAGCTGAATGCCAAAAAATGCATAGTCATCCTCTTTGGGAAAAACAAAGTACCCACGAGTTATCACATAGGTGGTAATCCACTAAGTACAGAAGATGTAATTAGGGACCTGGGGACCCAGGTAGATAGCAACCTCTCCTTCGATAATCACATTGCCAAAGTAGTTAGAAATTCCTTCTATATAGCCCACATAATCATGAAAGGGTTCACCTCTAGATCAAGAGAGGTCATTGTGCCCCTCTACTCATCACTCATTAGGCCCATAATAGAGTACAATGCCCCATTTGGAATGTACCTTACTCGACACCTGCAACAGCTGGAAAGACCACAGAAGTACCTCACCAGGAGGATCATGGGCCTCAAAGAGATGCCCTATGCAGCTCGTGTAAAAAAAACTCCAGCTTTACTTGGTTACTTACTGCCTGCTCAGAGGTGATATCTGCCTGACGTATAAGGCCATGTCCAACCCGGAATTAATGGACATGCTCCACCTCAAGAAAACCAAATCTCTTAGAGCCACACGCTCCAGTGAACTAAACCTCAGCACAACAATAAACAGGACATGCTGGAGGGATAGATTCCTGTCTCAGAGACTTCCCTCGCTCTGGAATAGAATCCCAATTTATGCTAGGCAGAGCCCCTTGCTGACTCTCTTCAAGAGAAATCTTCATGAGTGGATGGGAAATCGTAGGTTTACCCCTGGGATCACTTCAGTGGCCTTGCTAGACAGAGGCCCAGGAAACTAATTTAAAGTGGAGGCGAAAGCAAGCACATTCTGGCTAGGCTTATAAATGCCCTTGGGCAGATAGCCTAGTACCTACCTATGAACCTACTAAGTACTACAGCACTCAACCTTCCTCATTACCTAGAGGAAAACAGTTTTGGTACTTACGTTCCTCACTTGCTTAGAAAAAAATAGCTCTTGTACTCACTTTCCTCACTTATCTAGAGGAAAATAGTTTTTTATTCAGGCATGTCCAAGGGTCAGCTCCCATCGTTCTCTCCTATCTGATGAATTTGGGCATCTTGGGGCAATGCAGAAATTGCCTCATGTACACAGACAACCCTCTCCTCCTACCATCCAACACTACAACCTGTGAGAGGTGCACTTATCTAGCCAAACTGGAGGTAAAGCTCTCTCCAATCAAGACTGAACTTGACAGTCAAGAGGAGAAGGTAAACACTTGCACCACACCACACTCATCACATAGTCTCACTAAATCTACACCACCAAAATCCACACATATAAACACAAAAACATTCACGGAGGCTCTCAATAATAATCTGCTCAAGCAACAGAGACCTCCAAAGCAGAAATGCAAGCAACCTCCACCCCCCAACACAACCCAAATGACGCATAACCCGTAAACTCAGTGTGCCACTCAACCACAGCCAATAAGGCAAAACAACGTACCCAACAGGCTAGTCATAGGTGACTCTATAGTCAGGCACACTGATGTCCCACTCACCAGGCTAAACAAGGAGAAGGTTACTGTCAGCTGCCTGTCGGGTGCCAGGATACGCCACATAACCCACGCACTCAGGTCACTCCACAACAAGTACAAATATGACTCTGTCATTGTCCGTGTTGGTGTGAACGACCTGAGATGCACTTCCCTGGACTACATGTAAAGAGACATGGAAGAGCTCTCCGATCTTGTAGCCCAGGCAAGTATGACCCTAGCCCTGAGTAGCATTCTGCCATCACCCAGAATGATGCCGCAGTACAAGGACAAAATGATTGACTTCAACAATTGGATAAGCTTCTGGTGCCATTCTAAAGGGATCCAGTATCTGTCTGCCTGGGATGACATGGTCAACAGACCACGATGCTTTGCCACAGATGGCCTGTACCTGTCACCCCTGGGATTCCAGATACTGGCTAAGGTTCTTGCTGCCCCTATAGTGCCTTTTTTAGGCAAGGTTCAAATGACAAATTCACCACTGTAACAGGAACAGGCAAGCAAAAACTGAGGGCGATGCTACTCAATGCTAGCAGTCTAAATCTCAAAATGCACTCACTCGAGGCACTCCTTAAAATGGAGAACATCGATATCTGTGCAGTGACTGAGACCTGGTTCAAGACTCCAGAGAGCACCCCTGCACTACCAGGCTATAACTCATACCACACTTTTCGGCCATATAACCTGGACCAGAACACCAAAGGCGGAAGTGTGTCCATATTCATTAAGGATATCCACATCTCCAGGCTAGTTGCTTAGCATAATGCAGCCGAGGTTATCCAAGTGCAACTAACTCTGGGCAAAACTGCAATCCAAATTGTAGCTTTCTACAGATCACCCACCATGGCCCAGGATTCCCACTCCTCTTTTCTTGATGTACTGGAAAATATTAGGGTTCAACCAAACATCCTAATAATGGGCGATTTCAACTACCCCACCATTAACTGGGAAAACTACTCATGTACCAACTCCTTCACTTAACGCTTTCTGGAATTCATAAACTCCAATGCCCTGGATCAACTTATCCACACCCCCACCAGGGGCAACAATATCCTAGATCTAGTCATTACCAACATGAGTGACCGGTGTTCCACACCTGAAGTCAACGCCTCATTGGTCCGATCCGACCATAAGCTAATTACCCTAGATATCCACATCCTGCCCCCACCCCCCATTAAGGAAACCATGGTAAAACATTTCTCCAAAGCCATATTCATGCTTCTTAAGACAGAAGTGGTGAACTTCATGACACCCATGCAGATGGACAATACAGTTACAACTACTGAATCCTACACAATTGCACTTTATAAGCACTTACATGAGTGCATGGATCGTGCTATCCCAAACAGAACCAAGACGCTATCCTCCAAAAAAAGAAGCCAATCTGGTGGTCCTCTGTCATAAACAAACTGTACAACAGAAGGAAGAAACTGTTGCAAAAGAGAGTAAAATCCCACGAGTAGAGGAGCTCCCTGGTCAGCCTCAGTAAGAAGCTGCGATCCCTGATAAAATCCTCCAAAGCTAGCTACGAAAAGAAAATCGCCACTGATTCTAAAGACAACCACAAAGCATTCTATAGCTATGTCAAGAATCTCAATGGCAACACTCAGATCTGCTCTGAGTTACAGCACAATGGAACTAAATATACAGTCCCAAATGATATTGCCAACATCCTGGCAGATAGGTTCAGTGCTAACTTTACCCCCCCTCACCCCCTAAAGAGCCCATCTCTATACCGGAAGAATGCAAAGTTCCTGTAATTACAGCTGCACAGGTAAAAACCACACTCTCCAAAGCCAAGAGCACAGCATCCATGGGACCAGACAACATCCCAGGCTGTGTTCTACATGAACTACAGAACGAACTGGCACCCCACCTAAGTACCATGTTCAGTCATAGCCTCATCTCAGGCTTTGTGCCTGCTGAATGGCGCACAGCAACAGTTATCCCGCTCTACAAGAGGGGAGCCACCACGGACCCCAGGAACTACCGTCCCATTAGCCTGACGAGCCTGGTCTGCAAGGCCATGGAACGTATCATCATGGAACTTATAAACAAAGACATTGGTAATCTCCAACTCTGGACCCCACCCAGTTCGGGTTTGTAAAAGGCAGATCATGTCTCCTAAACCTGATAGACTTCTTTGAAGCAGTCACCAAAGCCATAGACAAGGGTAAGGTGGTTCACACAGCCTATCTAGATCTTGCCAAGGCTTTCAACACCATACTTCACTCTGGAATTATAGATAAACTCACTAAACTAGGTAAAAATCCCTACGTCACAAGATAGGTTGCCAACTGTCTCACTGACACAACCCACACTGTGAAAGTAGCAGACTCCAAATCCGACTTCAGACCAGTGACAAGTGGAGTACCAAAGGGTTCAGTCCTGGATCCTCTCCTGTTTGGTATCTACTTCTCTGAAGTACAGGCTAACACAGAAGGTCTTTGGCTAATGAAGTTCACAGATGACTGCAAACTAGGAGCCATAATCGAAACTCCTAATGATGTGGACATCCTACAAATGGGCCTCACTGAGACAGATGCCTGGTGTCAAAGCCATGGCCTCAAGCTCAATGCCAAAAAGTGCAGTGTCATCCCCTTTGGTAAAAAGTCTATACCCATGAACTACAACATAGGTGGTAGTATACTTAACTCTGAAAGTGTGATAAGAGACCTTGGATCACAGGTGGACAGTAGTCTCTCCTTTGATAATCACATTGCCACAGTAGTCAGGAAATCCTTCTACTTGGCACACCTCATCACAAAAGGTTTCTCATTCAGAAAAAAAGAGGTCATTGTTCCCCTCTACTCATCACTCATTAGACCCATTATAGAGTACAACGCCCCTTTTGGTATGTACCTCACAAGGCATCTACAACAACTGGAAAGGCCGCAGAAATACCTCACAAAGAGGATTACCAGCCTCAAACAGATGCCCTACACAGACCGTCTCAAAAAACTCCAGCTTAACTCCGTCTCATATCGCCTACTCAGAGGTGATCTCTGCCTAACATACAAAGCTATGTCAAACCCAGAGCTGTTGGACATGCTCCACTTAAAGAAATCCCAATCCCGCCAAGCTACACGCTTCTAGAGACCTAAACCTTGTCACCACAATAAACAGAACATGGCGGAGGGATAGATTCCTGTCCCAGAGACTTTCCATACTCTGGAATAAACTCCCTATCTATATCAAATAAAGCTCCTCATTAGCACTCTTCAAGAAAAATCTTGATGATTGGATGGGAAATAGGAAATTCACCCCAGGGATCACCTCTGTGGCTCTGCTCAACAGAGGCACAGGAAAATAATTTTCTTGGGTGGCAAAAGCCAGGGTATCTTTTTGGCTGGGCTTGTATAGGTCCCAGGGCCGATAGCCTAGTACCTACCTATGAACCTATGAACCTATTATGTCAACGGAGGAAGTTCCAATATTTCTGTGTTTGTTAAGTGGGATTGGGTTGGGAATTTATGCAACTGTTTGTATGTTAGGATAAGCGTGGGTAGGGGATTGGTTTTATAGTGTCTGTGTGATTGTTTGTTGGTCAGGTTTAGAGTAAGGGTTAGGTAAAGTGATAGATTTAGTGGTGTGTTTCTGTTGAAGTGTTTTTGGTTAGGGTTAGAGTCAGGGCTGCATATGTCGATATGTTTTGCTGTGTTTTTGCAAGAATGTTTTGATGTGTGTGAGTATGTTTATTGAATGCCAGTTACATCAACAGTGTGGTTATGTTAGATTTTTCCTAGTATGTGTGCAAAAGTTTGAGTTTAGGGTTAGACAGAAGTGTAGCTGGTTCAACCAGTGCTCTAAGCCGGTACTATGAAGCAGAGCTCCACCCTTTCAGCTTTTCAAGTGAAGAGCAAACAACAACAAAAAAAAAGCCAGTCAATAGATTGTAAGTGGTCAGCTTATTACATTTAATGCCACACCTTCCCCACCTTCCTTGAAGAGCAAAAAAAAAAAGACATTTCTTCTACTGGCACAGGTGGCCAGATGGATGACATGCCTCACCCTCCCTCATGGCCCAGCCATTCAGTCCCATTACTGTGTCCTGCCCCCAAACCTCCTTCAACATAATATCTTTTAAACTGTAGCAGGCAGTTGCTGCAGTTTCTACCCTGCCTGCACAGAGCAGTACAGCACTTATGCTTTTGTTAAAAAAAAAATTCTTCTTTTTAAACTGTAGCAAACTGCTTGCTACAGATCCTTAAAATTTCTGCTTTTTAAACTGTACCAAACAGTTCCTACAATTTATACCCTGCCTGCACAGAGCTCTATGGTGCTCATGTTTTAGTTTAAAAAAAATCTTTTTAAATTATACCAAACTGCTTGCTACAGATGTATCAAACAGTTGCTATAATTTATACCATGCCTACATGGAGTGCTACAGCGCTCATGTTTAAGTTAAAAAAATCTTCCTTTTAAACTGTACAAAACATTTCTGCTTCTTAAACTGTAGCAAACTGCTTGGTACAAATGAAGCAAACAGTTTGCTACAGTTTATACCCTGCCTGCACTGAATGCTGCAACACTCAAATTTCAGTTAGAGCAAAAAAAAAGTTTTTTTTTACTTTTAAACTGTAATAAACTGCTCGCTACAACATAACAAGCAGTTCCTACAGTTTAGACCACACACAGAGTGCTACAACACTCAGGTTTGACCACTAATGCAATACCATCACATGTCTACAGTAGTGAGGAAATCATTCCATGTTCCGCAACTTGTAAAAACAATGGTATGGAATCTAAGTCCAAGGAAGCCATTGTTCCACTGTATTCGGCATTCATCAGACCTATCATTGAGTACAATGCCCCCTTTAGTATGAACTTAGCCAGGCATATCCAACAATTCGAATGTCCACAGAGGTTCTTTACTAAAAGAATACAGGGCATAAGTAAAATGTCCTATGCAGACTGCCTCATGGCCTTCTCCCTGTATTCTGTTTCCTACAGGCTTTTGAGGAAAGATCTATGCCTGGCATACAGGGCATTGTCAGACCACACTCTGATGGACCTCCTGCATATCCACAAAACAAACAGCATCAGAATTATCTGTTCTAAAGACTTAAACCTTGCCTGTGATATAAACAGCACCTGCTGGGGAGACAGGTATGTATCCCAGAGACTACCTCATCTATGGAACAGGCTCACCAACCATATGAAGCAGAGTTTCTCCCTAACCCAATTCAAGTGCAACTTGGACAATTGGATGGGGAAAAGGAAAATGATCCCTGGTTTGGCACCTACATGTCTAATGGACACAGTCAACCTGTAAATGGTTCATCTCCCAAACCCCTGCTTACACTTATTAAGGGTATCAGGACTTGTCAGAGATTTGGGATGCATGGCTAGGCTTAAAAAGGCCTTGTGGTTGTTAGCCTAGTAAACAACTATGAATCTATGAACCTATGAACTGGCTTTTAAAAGCTGGTATTACATTAATGATAGAGCGGGATAGTCTGATCGCACCCCCAGCACTTTGCGCCCAGGGCAGTTATCCTACGCTATGCTATGGAATTAGAGTAAGGGCTAGTTTGTAGATCGATTTAGCATTGTGCCTGTGTGTGTATTGTTCTGTCTGTCTGTGTCTCCGTGTCTTGTGTAGTGGTAGGGATTCTCAGCAGTATAGAGTTAGGGTTAACATGCTAAACCAGATGATGTTCCTGCCTCTAACCCTTACCCCACATATTACTTTACAAAACTTTATTTCCCCAGCAGTATCCTTATTCAGACAAATTGGTCTGAGCTGATTTTTGGAATTAGGGTTTGATAATTAGAAAGGGAGACTATTTTGTTTCCATTTACAATCCTTTTTTTGTCAGTAAGTTCGTGCTCAAAGTATCAGCATCAATGTTTTATATATCAATGCTTGTGCAGTTCAGTATTGCATTTTATATATATGGGTCTACTTCATTTAATTGAAAACTCTTTTCACTGAAACTCATTTCATTCAAAACTCATTTCACTGAAATGCAGCTGCCTAAGCACAACTCACTGAAAGCTCACTTCACTGAAAACTCATTTCACTGAAAGGTATATGCCCTGTTCCCCACTGTAGTGCAATCCTGGAGTTACTATATACAGTGAGGGGGGGGTGTGGAGGGCACAGCCCCCCCACATAGTTTGGGTATATATTGTCTTCTGGAAAGAGTTATACATTCGACTTGTAAGTATCCACGTCTATGGTTTACAACGCTTAAAATAGGTGGGGGGCTATGCCCCCACCCCCCTTACTATATATACTAACTCCAGGATCGCACTACAGTGGGGAACAGGGCATATACCTTTTCCACAAAATGAGTTTCAGTCAAATGAGTTTTCAGTGAAGTGAGCTTTCAATGAAATGAAGTAGACCCATATATATATTTATTTATGTATGTCGAGTGTGTGTTTGGTCGACAACTGTTTTTTCAACCATATATGATTGACTAGACTGCTGACTGATAGGTGTGCGAGATCACACAGTTCCTGGGGTTGGGGAATATGCCCTTACTCCATGTTTGTATGATCTCAGCGTTAGTATATATAGTTAGCAGAGGGTGATGGGGACTTGCACTCCCCTTCCGCAAAAAAATGATGCTTTTATTTCTTTTACAGTATAAAATCAATTTTACTACTATAAATGAAAAAATGTATATATATAATATATATTTATATATATATATATATATATATATATATATATATATATATATATGTGTGTGTGTGTGTGTGTGTGTGTGTGTGTGTGTGTGTGTGTGTTTGTGTGTAGTTCATTTTCAGGTCAGCTGAAAGCAGAGGGTTTCTTCCATAAGTTTTAGTATTCTATAAACATTGTTTATAAAAAATTAAAATGAAACATAAGGAAACAGCTATTATTATATACCCTCAGACTTGGAGCATTTAGAATGCATTAGTCAAAAGATTTTAAAAGGCAGAATTAATAAGTGCTTCTTACCCAGAAGTATGTTGAAGTGTTTGTCTACCTGAATATCTAAATGTACACTGAGCTGCTTTTCTAACCATTGCCCCCAAGCTGATATCAACATAGTTATCAGTTGGTTAGGGGCAACAGCTCCCTCAACATGGGGTAGCTGTACTGTGAATTAACAATGGTCACTGAACTGTAGAATTAATTATTCTGTATGGCTCTGCTTAAAGCCCTGTTTCTGAATTAGAAAATATGTTTTAGCACTGGCCAGGCAGTTTGGCCCAGGCCAATGTCAAGCACCACAATGAATGTTTAGAACCCCACAATTTGTGGAGTGAGCCAGCTTACCATAGTCAGTTACATGTATGACACAGACACTTTTAGCTCTATACATTATTTTAAAATGTTCAGTGCTTTAAGAGGCTAGTAATAAAGCTAATAAAATGGGCTTTGATTTTCATTTCTTTCCTGGGTTCTCATTGTAAGTTTAGAACTCCATACCGCAAGTCTTGCAACTTCAAATGCATTTAAAAGAAAATATACTAAGTTTGAAACTACTGTATCTTGCATAATTGCACCATTTCTCTGAGGTACAGTGATTGAAGAGCTTGTATATTTAATCAGCAGGAGTGTGGACTCATTTATTGTGTAACGACGAACTTCAAAGTTCACAATTTTAAATGTTAATAACACTTAAACAATTTAAAGTTGTATCAATCGCAGTATGAAACCTCGAAGGTCCAGTAGGTTGCCTTTTGATTCCTATAGTCTTAACGTTACGGCTGTGCAGCTGTAAGCACATAGCTTACAATGTTATAACATAGAAAAAACAATGACAAAATCATTTATTACTCACATTATTATACCAAATCACCAGCATCGCCTGGCTTGCTACATTTTCTTTCTTACCTAAGCAGTACTACAGTGAGGTGTACAAGTTCCACTATGCCAGATACAGACATTCAAAATAAATGTTTAGAAAGGAAGCAAATTCCATTTTATAAATAAACATTTCTGCTTCTTTCTGTTGTTTTTTCTAATTTTTTTTATAGTGTATTGCTGTGTTGTATACTATGAAAATAACTATTGGTTGTCAAGGTTTAACCTATCACAGTATAGCTTGATAACCTATGTGATCTCCCTCAAGCTTCACTTTTGATTTCATATGCAGTTGTACAGCAAAATTTTGATAGTGCTAACCATGCAATAAATACCTACTGGCCATCAATTATTCCGTATATACCCAATAAACTACACCTGCAAACAATATTCATGTCTGCTGTGTATTAGTCAGTTAATAACGTCCAAATAAATACAATTGCTCACACAAAGGAGAGTGCTGTTACCAGTAAGACAAACAGAGGGCAAACCATGCACACATTTTCTGAAAAAATCCGTTTTATGTATTACTCTCTCAGTCAGCCAGAACATGCACAACATGAACTTTTCACAAAGCAATTACTCTTACCCCAGAAATAATATCTACTGTGGAGCTACTCTCTAGAGGTTTGAAGATCACACATGTTACCTGCTATGAATACTAATAGGCGAGAGCAAGAGAACACATTTATTCACTTACAATATCGCCGCCAGCAATGCCCCATGGAAACCTATAAATTTGCTATTCGCTAGAATTACAAGACACAGACGGTAAGATATTCATGAATTCACAAATGGAAGCATGTGATTCACCCTCAACAAAAAGAACAGTTTTATTACTTATTTACATGCATAATGTGTGACATTTCCCATTTAAGCTACAAATGGCAAAATAAAACTGCCCATCTATAAAAGAAATCTCACTTTTATTATAATATTTTTTCTAATAGGGAGAAGCTTTGTGTTTGCAGTGCTGTGTTGTGTGCATGAACCAGTGATCTGATGGTAAAAGCAAACACTCAGATCTGCTGACTTTGCAATAGACATAGAAAAATAAAAACTGCTTAAGCCTTGTGGACCTAGAAGTATTTATTTTTTCACTGGCTTCTGTTTTTCATTGTTTTATACTATTTGTTCATTGGAATTTTCTTTCTTTGTTGAAGATGTTGGAAAACAGAAACAACACAGAGCTAAGAATTATCCGGGTTCCTATGAATACACCGACAGTCAGAACATCGACACTCACCTCATCGACACCAAAGCATCGACTGTTCATAACATCGACATTTCAGGTAAGCGATCTTCCCCCTTACAGGACCCATGGTAGCACTTGTTTCTCTGTTGCAACGCGTAAGCTTTACGTGACTGTGTACAATTTGCGTTGTCCTTAACTTCGTAATACAGAAACAAGTGCTACCATGGGTCCTGTAAGGGGGAAGATCGCTTACCTGAAATGTCGATGTTATGAACAGTCGATGCTTTGGTGTTGATGAGGTGAGTGTCGATGTTCTGACTGTCGGTGTATTCATAGGAACCCGAATTATCCATACCTCTCCAAATCTTAGCACAAAAAATCTGGACAAAGTCTAATGTAATTGGGGCCCAAAGGCCCCGAAATAGGGACAGATTTTAAATATTGCTCTTATAAACTGCTAGAATAACAGATTTTGTATTAGCATGCATTTTTGAAGGCTATGAAGTCTGAAACTCACATATAGGTCATTATTTAGTGACTTCTATCCTCAGTGATTTGCCAGAAACCCACAATTAACAGACCAAAAATATGAGGCAAAAATCTGGACATTCTGTGAAAATCTGGACAGCTGAGAGATACAATTATGTCTGGCTACAAGTCAGAGAAAAGGGAATAAATACTGCAGAATGCAAGCAAGACAAGTAAACATATTTACAAGCAGAGAAAAAAAAGTAAGATACGTACCACACAGTGTACAAAATGAATTTCACTGCTGGGGTGACCTTCAAGGTTAACACCATAAACCCAGTCATTGGCTCTGCATATTTTATTTAAAACTTCTAAAGCATTAATACTTTTTCCAGTATAGTCCTGACCATCTTTCCAGCCACTTCTTGCCTTGTGTATATCTCTATGTAATCCTTGTTTGCTCTGTAGTTTCTACCCTTATATCTTACTGGGTAACCCAGTCTTTCCCTCTCCATATACTGTGTATCTTCCTCCAGAAAACTGCCTAAATGTCTTCTTTAGCTTTGCTCTCACTATATGAAGATTGTATTAATACTACAATATAATTAGCTTTGCAAACTTACATTGTAAATAACTACCTAATGTATTGCAAATATTATATGCGCTAGTTGATTTATTTACACTGTGAAAAAGGAGTACTGTTGCATTGCAAATGAAGTTATTCTCTGGGAAGTAGGAAGTGGTTTGGATGAAAAGCAAATGTCCAAATCAAAGGTTATGGTTCTGTCCTGGGAAAGCATAAATTGCTCTTTCCATGTCAGGGAGAAGTGTCGACATCATGTCGACATATTTAAGCATAATGGGTTTATGGTCATGGAGTGAAAGTGAGGAGATATGAAAAACTGACCAGCTGGATGGTGCAGCAGTAGTACACCTTCTCACATATGACCATAAGCATTGGATAGTGACCATAAGGATGACACCACACATACAGGCAGTAGAAACAAAGCTCTTTAAAGGGTAGCTGGGCTTCCTCTCCATGACTGAGTCAGAATGTCTCCATATTGAGAGGCACACCCAATGGGGCAAGGCCTCTGGGCAGACCAAGAACACTTTGGAGGGACTAAATGTGTCAGCCTCCCTAGAAATAACTTGGGATCATACACAGAAGGAATTAAAGGGATTACATATATCAACCTGCTTTGGAACATCACAGAGTCATACAAGGTGAGCTATAGACTTTTGCCAGGGATAGGAAAGTCTTGTCTACACTGCTCAGTTTACTATTACTGCAACCTCACTAGAACAAACAGTTCAGAGGATGATGATGATAGTGAGAATCTGTGTCAGCCTCCAGCCTCAATTCTTGCTAAAAGGGGCATTTGGACCAGTCAAATCATCAAGTTAAACAAAATACGTAAATACGTAGAAAGGTATTTTATATTAAACTGAGCAGATGGGATGTAGATTTGAGTCCTTAAACTCCTGAGACAGCAAATATGACATTAAGTACAAGGTACACTTGGAATAACTGACAATAATATAGCAATACCAATGCACACTAGGAGATTTATTTGTGCTTCCACAGTATATCTAGTTTATTTATTTATCAGTTTATGTATGTGTATGTGTGTATACATGTTTGTATACTGGGACAGATCAATGATCAGAAAAGTACCAATTTCAGGCTCAGCCTGGGTTGCAAAGTACAAGAAATAGTTTGAAGTAACATTATACATGAAACAAAGCATAGAAGTAAGATTAGAAACAGTTATAAATCTAGATAGTCATGAAAAATTGATCTCTAAGATGATGCAAAAGAATTTGTACATATATACAAATGAGTAATGTTCTTGTATTGTCTGGAAGTATACCGCTGTGAGCGGTAGCTTCTGTGGTGCACGGTTTAATTCCCTCACCCTTCATTTGCCTACCGTGTGATCTTGGGCAAGTCAATTAACCAGACAGTGCTTAGGAACAACAGAAAATATGGGCTAGGCTCCTCAATGGTCCCCTGGACTGCAAGCCTAACAACAGCCTATGAATGGCCCCCTTTTCATCTGGCATTTGGTTCTGAAAGTTAAGGATATGAGCGAGAGTTCCAGTGGTAGGCTATTGTGTGAATGTGCGGAGGGTGTTGGTGAGAGGAGAGGACAAAGATAGAGCCCTGTGGTATACTGGTGGTAACTGGGATGTATGTTAAAAGGATGTAGTGCCATTTTACTGAATGATACCTATTGGACAGGTAGCTTTTGAATCACAGAAGAGTGGGCTGAGGGATAGGCCTAGTGAGGACATTTGAAGTAGAGGTCTGCTGTGACAATCTGTGTCGAAAGCTTTAGGCAAGTCTAGAAATAAGGAGGAGACTAGTTTGCCATTATCTCTAGCTTTATTGACAGAATCTATGTAGGTTAGTAGGGCAGTGCTAGTACTATGGGAAGGATGGAAGCCATGTTGTGTGGAGGATGGGTGTTCTTCCTGCAGGTGATAGTCTAGCGATTGTTTTTAAATACATTTTTACATTTTTCAAGTATTCTGGGGGGGGGGTAATATTGCTATAGGTTTAAAGTTAGTAATACCTGTTGAATTTCCTCCTTTGTGCAGAGAGATAATGTATGACTTTTTCCAGAGAGAGGTAACGTGGGATTCCTGAACTGACCTATTTATAAGGATTGAGACAAGACAGGCAATGCTATTCGATGCTATTTAAGGTACTCGCTTACAAGGTCATCAGCTGAAGTAGAGCATTGCTTAAGTTTGTTTAAAAGTAGTTTTACATAGGATGTGGACACAGGTTTGAAGCTGGATGTTGTGATATGTAACTGTTGAGCAGTTATAGGATTAGATGTTGGGGAATTCTTGGTTAGAGATGCTATATTATCTATGAAATAGAAGTTGAACTGTGTTGCAGTTTAGAGTGGTGAGTTACTGGGAGAAGGGTTAGGGTTGAATTTATGGCCAGAATGCAAAATTTCTTTAATGGCTGTCCAGATTTTTTTTAGGATTATGTTTATTATTATTCTGAAAGTTATTGTAGTTTAGTTTTTTGTCTTCATTTATTTGCTGTTTAGTATGGTTGCAAAGCATTCTGAAGTTTTCAATATACTGAGTTGTTTTATATTTTTGCCATTTTTTTCCATGCTATTTCTCCATCCTGCATTAGCAATCTTCTCTTTTTGGGTAGCCAAATTGCATTATTTGTTTTCAGTCTCTTCCTTCGAGGCGGTGTTAAGCTATTTAGGATATTTAGAAAACTAGTACTGAATTCAATTACAGCATCATCTAAGGGGAGGATTTTTAGGAAGTTCCAGTTAATAGATAACAGGGTAGTAATGAACATTTCTGGGGTAAACTTGGAAAGGTTGCATGTTTTATACAAATGCTATTTAAGCTGTTGTGTGAAATGTATGCCAGAATACAAATGCCCAGAGACTCCTCGATTTTGTCAATGCAAATGCTTTGGAACAGCTGGCCAGATCTACTAGAGACAATCATAAGGCCTTCTTTATATATGTCCGTAATCTCAAAGGTAGCACCCAGATCTGTTCAGAACTGGTGGTCAAGGACACCACATATACAAATGTAGTTACTGCAAGCTTGCTGGCTGACAGATTCAGTGAAAATTTCACCCATTTGTCCACCCCCTCAAGTAAATCAGGACATTCCCAGTACCTACCCCTTCCCCTTATATCTAGGGATCAGGTCATCACTGCTCTCTCAAAGGCAAAAAATACAGCCTCCATGGGACCTGATAACATCCCAGGCTGCATCCTACATGAACTCAGGCAGGAACTTACAGCACCATTGGGCGCCTTATTCAACCAAAGCCTGAGTACCAGTTTTGTCCCAGCTGAGTGGAGGACAGCCACTGTCATCCCTTTACACAAAGGTGGAGCATCCACTGAGCCAGGAAATTATAGATCCATCAGCCTAACTAGCCTAATATGCAAGGCCATGGAACGGATTATCATGGACCTCATTAACAAGGACATTGACAACCTCCAAACACTCGATCCCACACAGTTTGGCTTCGTCAAGGGGAGGTCATGTCTGTTAAATTTGGTTGACTTTTTTGAGACAGTAAAAAAAGCCATGGATGAGGGGAAGACAGTGCACACCACCTACCTTGACCTGGCCAAAGCCTTTGACACTATTACCCACTCGGACATAATAGATAAACTCTCTCAACTAGGCATCAGTCTGCATGTTACCAGATGGGTAGCCAGCTGGCTCACTGATAGAACCTACCTAGTCAAAACAGGGGAAGCCACCTCAAGCAGTAGATCCGTATCGAGTGGCATACCCTAGGGTTTGGTCTTGGGGCCTCTGTTATTTGGGATATACTTTTCTGAGGTACAGGCCAAAACTAGTGGGCTATGGATGACCAAATATGCAGATGACTGCAAGTTGGGAGCTGTCATCAGTTCCCCTAGTAACATGGACATCCTCCAAGGGGGTCTCACCCAAACAAATGACTGGTGCCAGAAACATGGTCTCAAGCTGAATACAAAAAAATGCATCATTATCCCCTTTGGTGAGAGAGATGTCCCCACAAATTATCACATTAATAACAATGTTCTAAGCACACAGTCATTCGTGAGGGATTTGGGCACCCAGATTGATAGCAGTCTGACTTTTGACCACCATGTTGCTTCCATTGTACGGAAAGCTTTCTACATGGCCCAGCTCATAAGTAAGGGTGTCTCATCCAGGGACAAGGAGGTCATAACATCCCTGTATTCTTCCATTATAAGGCCCATTATTGAGTACAACGCCCCATTCGGCAGGTACCTTGCAAAGCACATGCAGTAGCTGGAGATACCACAGAGGTTCCTCACTAGTAGAATCCAGGGCCTCAAAAATCTACCATACACAGATAGACTAATAGCCCTATCCCTCTACTCTGTTTCATGCATACTCCTCAGAGGTGATCTATGTCTGGCATACAAGGCATTCTTGGACCCCGTCTTGATGGGACTGCTGCATATCCGCAAGTCAAGCTCCACTCGAGTAACTTGCACACGCGGCCTCAACCTGGTCTGTGACATCAAAAGGACTGGCTGGTGGGACAGATTTGTGTCCTAGAGACTCCCCCATCAATGGAATACACTCCCTCTCCATGTCAAGCAGAGTACCTCTTTACCTCTTTTTAAGCTCAATCTGAATAACAGGATGGGAAATAGAAAATACATCCCTGGGATTCCACCTGTGTCCCTGCTGGACAGGGACACCGGGTGCTGATTTGTCTATGCATGGGCTAAACTCTTGGCTAGGCTTATAAGGGCCACAGGGCCAATAGCCTAGTAACTTCCTATGATCCTATGGTATAGATTGGGAGATGATTACTGAGAGAGTCTGACATTGTACCTGTGGTGGTGTATATGCTAGGGTCTAATGCTAGAATCCAGTCTAATAGGGAATTTAATGTCTTGCTGCAATGTGTGAGGCTGTTACTTATCTGAGTGAAACCATATAAGTTCATGCTGCATGTAGGGTAGTTAAAGTTTATGTTCAACCAACTGACATTCATGTCACCTAGTAGTATTTTTTCTTGTGGAACTGTTATGGATATGCAATGTAGGATGTCTTCCAGTGCAGCTGTGTTGTCACTAAGATGGATATAAATGAGAGTTAGACATATTTGTTTATACTTATTTATTTTCAGGAAGGCAATAAGCTCTGCTCAACTGAATTTTGGCATTGGTTTGTTGTAAGGGGATGTGTGGTAGTTTTGGGGAAATACCAAATACCTTCACCTTTCCTCTTTATACAGTCATTACGGATGATATTATAGCCCACAGGAATAATTTCATAGTCATTTCTGCTGAGTTTAAGGTAAGTTTCACTTACAGTGAGAATATCTGGCTTATGCTGGCATGTACTATAGAAGCCAGTTTCATTTAAACCACTGTCAGTGCATAAATGACAGTGGAAACCACTTTCATTGAAAAACTCCACAAAAAGAGACCCTGCACCACCACCATTTGTTTTCTGGTTAATGTTGATTTTTACTTAGTTTTGTTGAACTTTCTGCTTAGATATGTGTGTTTCACTTCTAAGTTTACTGTATGATTTTTTTTTCTTGCAGTGGAATATCCTGCGTCTAGTACAAGAATATGTATTTTACTGGCAAAGTGTTTGACCTTTTCCATTGGTTTTGCATCTGTGGAGACAGCATATTCCAGCAAGCAGGAAACAGGAGACAAACCCTTCGAATTAGGGATGCAGGGGGTTTGCCTCACTGCAAAAACAAGTATTTTCATAGGTTCATAGGTTGGTACTAGGCTATCAGCCCTAGGGACTATACAAGCCTAGCCATAACAATTCCCTGGCTATTTCTTCCCACACTATTTACTTCCCTGGAACCCTGTCTAGCAGGGCAACTGACATGATCCCTTTTTTATTTTTGTGGAGTTTTCAGAGTAAGTGGTTTCAGTGTTATTTATTTTATGCCAGTAGTTTCAGAAATGACATGACATTTATTTCCTAGTTCATAGCTGTTCTTGCCTTACCTTTTTCCTTTTAATTATCTGCCTTAATGTCAGGGCAAAGGCTTAAACACCCAGATAAAAGTTCCCCTTTGATGTGGGAGGTGGGCAGTATTAAGTAGTCATAAAGTGAGGCAAAACATTTTAAGTGTGTCAACTTAAAGGTATATATGGTTAGGCCCTTATATTCACTGTGGTCGCTCACAAAGCATTGCATCTACGTTCAAAAATATACATGTTCCTTAACTTCATTGTCACCCTGGTACTTTTCTATAAATTCCCCTAATTGATTATCTTCCTCTTATGCTTTACAGTGGGACTATAATCTCCATCTGGACTGGGGTTGTCACCTGGAGGTGGCATGGAAGCATAACTGATGGTGTAGCAGATATTATTAAAACATTGGATTTTGCCTGCATTATATAATAAGCCTGTTAGCTGCACCTGTAAGCAGTCCTAAAACTGTATACTCAGGTGATGTGGGGTGTGTCATCCTCCAAACATCTAATAGTGCCTGATGGGTATCTGTAGCCTGTGCTCATGTTACACTGAAGTTTCCTTAATGATCACATTGACCATTCCTTTCATGCACTTTCTATGTTTGTTTGCTTGTATTTGTTTCTTAGGGTACAGCACCCCCTTCCCTCCCTAAGACTACTATTAAAAAATACTTAAAGCATCCCATAAAATATTCTTAAGAGTTGAAACATGACTGTGTCTATTCCAGAAGTCTTGACCCAACTCATCTAGCTTTTCCTGAAACCCATGAAATGGACCGCAGTAGTAGAAAGATCTCTGTAGCTAATATGTCCCCATCCAGCTTAATGCAAGAAATGATCCACTTAAGAGAGTAATGATAAGATAACGAGGAAGGAGAGATCAAAGAAGGGGGAAGGTTTCCTTAAGGTTTGGGGCAACATCCTAGCTGGAGCAGGCATTGACATATGCGTGAAAAATCATGGCTATAAAATGATTCTACTTACCATCTCAGCCAACTGAAGCTCACCAAATTCATATGTGGCCACATACCACTAACCATGTTTGCTAATGTGGATATCTGTCTGCTTGAAAAGGTAGTTGTATCTGCTCTTGTTATTAAGATGCTAAATTCTTTCACCTCTAATGGCAATGTTCCCAGTCGTACAGCCAGCTGCACAAGAAAACATTCCCCAATTCCAGGATACTGCCGGTAGCATGTAATAATCATAAGAAGAAAATCTCCCATGACAGATTCATTCCTGCCAATGTACACTCCCATCATAAAAGCTACTGAGCACTCATAACATTTGTTTTATTTGTGTATTCTGAATTACAACTTTGTTTTATGATGTTCCCATACAAAGAGCCACCACCATCCTATGCCAGCTAGCACAGCTTTGAGTGTTCAACCAAGTCCAAATGTGTCCCCTAGAGACACACTGCATCAACATGAACACTCCTTAAGTGACTTAATAGCTAAGTCTTGTTGACCAACTTGAAATCCTAACTAATATTTTTGGCACCAAACTGAGCACCTCTATGACTCAAGGTTTAATTTCTCCAAGTATTTTGGGTTTCTAATACCATAACAGGAATGGACTCCATTCCTAAGTCAGGGTATGATTAATGTTCATAAAATTGGTATTGTTTCAGTCTTTGATGTTAGCAAAAAATGCTCTTCACAACACCCGCAATGTGCCCAGAACTGACTCCTTCTGCAATACATATGGAATTACATATATAGTTAGAATATACAAATAAGGCTGTAAATTATTTTTTATGAGACCCATTGCTCCTATCACTATTTGACGTCTCTGGGTATCTTCTTTACACATTGCTTTCATTTCTACCTGCAAATCTTGGTATTTTATGACTTTGTGTCTCTCTGTGCATAAGACACTGTAATCACTGGGTGCAGCAATTTCAATGATCAATGCTACATCTGTCTTCTTTTCATGGACCATTCTATCTGTTTTTCTGCATCTGTCATTTGAACTGTTGGTAATGGATGATCCCATGTGATACAAACTTCATCATTCTCTGTAATGCTTTGGGGCTCATGATTCCAATCTTTCTCAGCTACTTCAGTATTATAATGTTTGCACAATGTCCAGTGCAGCAGTCTTGCCACGTTATTTTGCCTTTCAGTATATGGGCCCTCTGCCATTAATGTATCACACCACACCCAGCAACAAGATGTGTGATAGCTTCTATTTCTGATTTACAGAACCTGTGTTTCTCTCTTTCTCCCACATGTTCAATGGACTTTGTAAGCCAACACGTATGTAGTCCAATATCCTGAGCCACCAGCAGTGTTAACCTTTCATCTTTTGATTTAAATTCACCTCTCCCTAACCATTACTGCATCACATCCTGATCAACATGAGGTTGTTCCAGGAGTTTTCTATACTTACCATAATATTTATACCTCTTCCACATTTCTTGCCTTCTTATCTGATCCTTCTTCTTATATTCTTTCATTTTTTGGTACATTCAGTTGCTGCCTGATTGTTATCTACTTCTGGTTTGATTTCCATTCCTGCTTGACACTGATATGCTTCTGCTAGACTAAGTAGGAAAGTCATCTTAGATTTAATTTCTTCATGTTTTAAAACTTTCACTATGTTTGGATCTGGTGAGGTCACTCTCCTAAGCCAAGAACACAGCATCCATGGGACCTGACAACATCCCAGGCTGCATTCTACATGAACTACAGAATGAACTGTCGCCCCACCTAAGTACCATGTTCAATCATAGCCTTACCTCAGGCTTTGTGCCCGCTGAATGGTGCACAGCGATGGTCATCCCACTCCACAAAGGGGGAGCCACCATGGACCCCAGGAACTACCACCCGATTAGCCTGACGAGCCTGATCTGCAAGGCTATGGAACGTATCATCATGGAACTTATAAACAATAACATTGGTAATCTCCAAACTCTGACCCCACCCAGTTTGGGTTTGTAAAAGGCAGATCATGTCTCCTAAACCTGACAGACTTCTTTGAAGCGGTCACCAAAGCCATAGATGAGGGTAAGGTGGTTCACACAGCCTATCTAGATCTCGCCAAGGCTTTTGACACCATTCCCCACTTTGGAATTATAGATAAACTCACTAAACTAGGTATAAATCCCTATGTCACAAGATGGGTTGCCAACTGGCTCACTGACAGAACCCACACTGTGAAAGTAGCAGACTCCAAATTCGACTTCAAACCAGTGACAAGTGGAGTACCACAGGGTTCAGTCCTGGGTCCTCTCCTGTTTGGTATCTACTTCTTTGAAGTACAGGCTAACACAGAAGGTCTTTGGCTAACAAAGTTCACAGATGACTGCAAACTAGGAGCCATAATTGAAACTCCTAACGATGTGGACATCCTACAAAAGGGCCTCACTGAGACAGATGCCTGATGTCAAAGCCATGGCCTAAAGCTCAATGCCAAAAAGTGCATTGTCATCCCTTTTGGTAAAAACTCTGTACCCATGAACTACCAGATAGGCGGTAGTCTACTTAACACCAAAAGTGTGATAAGAGACCTTGGGTCACAGGCGGACAGAAGTCTCTCCTTTGATAATTACATCACCACAGTAGTCAGGAAATCCTTCTACGTAGCACACCTCATCATAAAAGGTTTCTCATCCAGGAAAAAAGAGGTCATTGTTCCCCTCTACTCATCACTCATTAGACCCATTATAGAATACAGCACCCCTTTTGGTATGTACCTCACAAGATATCTACAACAACTGGAAAGGCCACAGAAATACTTCACAAAGAGGATTACCGGCCACAAACAGATGCCCTATGCAGACCGTCTCAAAACCTCCAGCTTTATTCCATCACATATCGCCTACTCAGAGGTTATCTCTGCCTAACATACAAAGCTATGTCAAACCCAGAGCTGTTGGAAATGCTCCACTTAATGAAATCCCAATCCCTCGAGCTACACGCTCTAGGGACCTAAACCTTGTCACAACAATAAACAGAACATGCTGGAGGGATAGATTTCTGTCCCAGAGACTTCCCATACTCTGGAACAAACTACCTATCTATATCAAACAAAGCTCCTCATTAGCACTCTTCAAGAAAAATCTTGATGATTGCATGGGAGATAGGAAATTCACCCTGGGGATCACTTCTGTGGCTCTGCTTGACAGGGGCACAGGAAAATAATTTTCTTGGGTGGCGAAAGCCAGGGAATCTTTTTGGCTAGGCTTATATTGGCCCTAGGGCCAATAGCCTAGTACCTACCTATGTATGCAGTCCCACGAATACATATCTATACATGTAGTCAATTTTGAGGAAGTCTATACTTCCTTCAGAACAAGGGATATATAATCTTGGTATACACTGATTTTTGTATATCACTTGATAAGAGTGAACCACTTTTTTCCTGTCCAACTGATCCAGTGCCTTTTGGGGCCAGTCAATCACACCAAAACTGTGAATTAAAACAGGCAAATTGGTTTATAGCTTGGACTTTTTGCCAAGATCTCAGGGCTGTTTCCAGTATTAGTTACAGACTTCTGAAATATTCCTTACTGAGTTTTATTCATATTTGTTCATGTTTAATTGCTGAGCCTTCATCAGTTCCTAAATATCTATATACTCCTTCCTGCTCAAGTTCCGTTATATCACATTCCTGTCACAAATTGCTATTTTCTTGGTTCTGCAGCTTTCCTGCCTTAAATGCTGCTTTATATTGTCTGAGAAAGTTTGAATGACTTGCAATTTTGCTTTCAACTCCTCATCCGATGAGCCATGCAGTTTTAAGCCATCCACAAAAAGAAGATGAGAAGTGTTTACACTTGGATGTTTTCCGGGAAGCAAATTATAACCAAGACATTGTCTGTTAAGTAAACAGCTTAATGTGTTAAGGGCAAGACAAAACAGTAACAGTGACAAAGAATCACCCTGGAATATCTCCCAGTGAAGTTTTATCCTTTAGATAATAATTTATTAATTTATTTATTTATTTTACATTTGTTGACCAGGCTATATGTCCTGTTTCAGTAGAGGCCTGGGGAGAAAAGCTCCAAGCATCGGCAGTGACAAAGCATACAATATATACGAATAGTAAAATGAGTTACAGTACATTGTTTAAATTGTGGGTAAGATAAACTTATACAGAGTCCTTTAGTAGGTTTAAGCTAAGATCAAATACACTGAGCAAACAACATTTGAGAGATAAAAATATAATTTCTTCTTTATCATGGCTTAGCTGCAAAGTGGTTTGCCATTGTTTCATGGTCATTGTAATATAACTGATCAATGTAGGTTGCATATTATACAATTGTAAACACTCCATTATCTATGTGTGGGATGCTGTCAGATGCTTTTTTGTAATCTATCCATGCCATATTCTTCCACTTTTTATAATTCTCTGTTATGACTTTATTTAACAACACATGATCCTTTGTTCCATATAACTTTCTTTTATTGCTCTTTTGTTCTATTGCCTTGACTGAGTTTTATTTTAAATGATTATAAACTCTTTCAGCATCAATTCCAGTATAAGATTTGCATATCCTTGGAAGAAAAGTTATTCGGCTATAGTTTTTAAAATGGCTTGCAGGTTCACTCTTTCAGGAGCAGTATTGTTTTTCCTGTTGCTAGGTCGGTGTCTGTTCGGATGCGCATATAGTTATTTTTTATTCAAGACTAAATCTTTTAGTCAGAAGTTAGGTACTGCATTTGGGCTTGGGTTTTCCAATTAGGAGCTTTTTTAATTTTGTTTCAATTTCTTTGACCGTTACTTCATCCTATTTCATATCTGTACATTTGAATTTCTTACTATTTCGTTTACTTCTGTCCATTCAGCACCTTTGCTATTTTCCACAGGGTCGTCATAAAGATTTTGGAAATGTGCCTTTTTCCTCCTTCTTTGCTGGTGTTTGTATTCCTTTTGCTTTATTTCACAATTCTCTATAACACTGGGTTATCAATGAATTGCTTACTTTGTTCTTTTCCTTTATATTTATCTGCATATATTGTTGTTGTGTCTTTCGGCTTTTCCCAGTTAGGGGTCGCCACAGCGGAACTCCGGTCTGCTAATGATTGGTAGTTGATTTTTACGTGCCGAGTTACCAGCCCTGACGCACAATCTTCAACGAAGGTACGCCCATTCACGCATGTCTCCACGCAGAAGACCCTCTAGCTGAGAATCGAACCGGACAGCGTCTTACTGTGAGGCGACAATGCTACCGCAGCACCACCACCCATAACTTCTACGTTTTTGTGTCTGTGCTGATATCTTTAGTTTATTATTTGGAATACTGTCTGCATGTTTCTTTTATCACATCTATCTTTCTAAGCATTTTATCTGTTCCCTCTTCTGTACTCCTCTAACACTGACACGTCTTGTCTTAATTGCTTTATAGTTTTCTCTATTCATTTAGTGTGCTTCCATGATGGCATTTTATTTCTTCCCTTCCTTTCTCTTTTTGCTCTGCATTTTTGAGATAGACTCGTATCTGTGATTAATTTAGCTGCACAGTAATATATCCTATTTGCTTCTTTTATATCACATGAATTTTTGTTAACAGTCTTGATTACTGTGTTCATCTGTCTTAGCAGACTGCTAACATTTTGAGTCTTATTTACGTTGTCTAATCTATTTCTTTCATCGATCTTAATATGTGTATTCATCTCTATTAAAACAAGCAACTCTTCCCTTAGATAATTTTCTTCTAAACAGAGGACACATTCTTTGTTCTGTATTTCCTGCAGACATTCTACAGAAAGTTCCAGAAAATCATCCTGTGACATATTCTCTTCAGCTGCATCCTGCATAATCCATTGCTCTGTCATATGGGGACTCACTGGCCTATCACTCCATATCGACTGTATCAGAGTTGCCACTGTTTCCTGCTCCTTCTCTTGCTGTGCAACTCTAACTGAACTTTTGTACTGGTTTCCTTCTGAGGGCTCCAGAACATCTTCATGTGATAAGGGATCAAATATGTCATGTTCTACTGGTTTGTCCTTAATCTGAGGACTCATTATTCCATCATACTGTGATGTCACCAGAATTGAATTTTCTGCACTAAATCCTTTACTGTGCAAGTAATCAATAGTTTCAGTTTTTATTTTTTTAACTTTTCCATTACTAATCCTCTTTTCTACTTTCCACCTTTGTTTTCCTATTTTTTGTTCATAGGTTCAAAGGAGGTTACTAAGCCAGTGACCCTAGAGCCCAAGTATCCCCATTTGTTCTTTTTTGAGTAGTTAAGAACGAATTTATGAACAGAGTTGGTCTGTGATGAACACCGGCTACTCCTGTCCATAAGGGACAAGGGTGCCACCCCATGGATGAATTTGTGGTCTCCCATCCAATCATCTAAGTCGTGTTTGAATAGGCTCAGTGAGGAGCTCTGTTTTATGTGAACAGGGAGTTTACTCTAGAGAAGCGGCAGTCTCTGGGAGACATATCAGTGTCTCCAGCATGATCTGTTGATGTCACAAGCTAGGTTCTAGAGCGAGTGACTCTTAAGCCATTTGACTTGCAGATGGGCAGCATTTCCATTAGGGCAAGGTTGAAGATTGCCCTATAGGCCAGGCAGGTGCAGACCACCTCTGGCAGAGCAGCGTGGTCTGTCGATCATGTTGTCCCAGGCTGACAAATACCGGATCCCCTTGAAATTATACCAGTAGCTAAGCCAGTTCTAGAAGTCAATCGTTTTATGTATGTATTGCGGTATCATTCTTGGTGAGAGTAGAATGCTGCTCATTGTGATGCTCATACCAACCTGTGACGCATATTCAGAGAGGTCCATCACGTCTTTCTTTATATAGTCTAGGAAGGTACATCTCAGGTCATTCACACCCACATAGACTATGACTGAGTCATACTGGTATGCATGTATGGATGTATGTATTTATTTATTTCTATTTGTTTACTGGGCCTAAAATAGCCTGTTTTCAGCGGAGGGACGGAGATAAAAGCTACACAGTGTACAATGTTGCAACAGAACAATATTCATGTAAAATACATAATATGTACATGGTATTTGCAGTTGAGTGACCTAAGTGCCTGCATGATCTGGCAAATCCTGGCCCCTGACAGGCAAGCTGTAACCCTTTATTTTTCCAACCTGGTGAGGGGGGCATCCATGTGTCTCACAATGGAGTCTCCTACAACCAAGATGTTTGAATGTGTGGTGTTTCACCTTAGGGTTTTGCTTGTGGATACACTGTGATGTGTATTTTATGTGTAGTGGTTGGTTTTGTCTTGGATTTGTTTGCATGTGGCTTCTGAGGGCAGCCCATGGCAGGCCTCTGAGGTTTTGGTAATTTACTTTTGAGTACCTCCATGTATGTAGGTTTATGTGTGGAGACCTTATTTAGTGTAAGAAATGAAGTGCATGCACTGACAACCTGCTTGTCATTTGATTTGTCAGTATGTGAGAGTTGTGTCTTAATTTTCATAATGTAGCTATATCTCACAAATATAGTGTTTGCTTCTTTCTTGATTAAGTGGTTGCCAGTATACACGAGATAATTGTTACATTACCTCAGGATGCCGATGTCTGCCAGGTTGGCCACAGAGATAGCAGGACGGTGCCTATCCATGGTTTCTGTTTTTTTACTATGAGTTTAACCAGAGAGGAGAGCGGTAAGATTTAACTGGACTGGGACGATAACGCACGGATGAAGAATGCGTGTTATACTCAGTGTGAACTGCAGCTGTCCAACAAGGCGATGCTGCTCTGTGCACACGTTAGACATTCCTAGAGCAGCAGGGGATAGGGATAAGCTGCAGAGATAGTTATTCTAAGGGAAATTTTAACTTCATAGCATTTGCATCTATACAGGGCACTGCTAACTGCCATTGCAAAGAGAGCAGCCTAGCACAGCACAAACACTGGGCTTATATAGAATCAGAAAAACAAGTTTTATAAAGAGCAAGGCCTACAGACCAATCAGGAAAATGCACAATAAGTTTTCATCCAGCATCCCCCAACTCACATAGGTTTGCTAAAGCACACTTCTGCCACAAAAATGTGGTCAGAAAACCCTCTTAACGTAAAAAATGCAGGTTTTAGAGCTCAAGTGCAGGGAAATCACACAATCTAGATACTACTGTCTGTAAAAGTAGCAGACACAATGTAATTAAGTGTTACAACACCAGTGAAAAGAGTTCAGCTTTGAAACTCAACTAGAGTGCAAGAAATGTAACAATTAATACAGGATTCTTATGAAATACAATAAAAAATAATCAGCAGAAGTGCAAAATGATACCTCTGAACATCCCCTATGAGACCACACTACTCGGTGACATTAATAGTGACTGGCAAAAACTCTCTCCTGCCTTTTCTTCTCTACATATTAACCTACATGGCTTCAATCAACTTATCTCTACTCCTATTCGTTACAATAACAAGAACTCTAACTGCCCCACCTTAGACTGGATTCTTACTTCTGACCCTACTCTATATCACAACCCCAGTACCCTACCTGACTCCCTAAGCGACCACCTCCCTACTCATGTTGAAAGACACTCTACTCAATCACCCAAATCTCACCTATTTAGAGAATGGCACAACCGTTCCTCCTTTAACAGTGAAATCTTTAATGATAAGCTTATCGCCATTAGCCGGAGCCACCTGAAGTATCTTCCCTTCAGTGATGCAGTTCTACAATTGAATTGCATTTTTTGTGACATCCCTGACTCTATATACCCCTAAGAAAAGTTAGAATTAAAACAACTTACTCTCCTTGCCTCTTTAAAAATACCCTCACCCTCATGAGGGAAATGGACACGTACTGGAAACTATGGCTAAAAAGTAAAACTACAACACTTCTCCAAAAACACAAAGAACTCCAAAACCTTTAAAAAAAACAACAAATCAATAAAGATAAGAAAAACTTCTATCATGATGCCCATTTTACCCATAACACTAACCCAAAAAAGTTCTGACACCCCATCAATAAAATTTTACACCCTGGTGAACCTACCACCCCCAATCCCTTTCCTAACAATACTACCCTAAAAACAGTCACCTTACTCAATACCCACATTATTGAATCTAATCAAAAACTAAACCAAACCTGTCAAAGTCAACCCCCCCATACCACACATATTACTAGCAAGACCATCCCTTTCTCTCTTCACCCAGTATCCACTGCTTACATAAAGTCTCTTCTATTAAAACTAAAACCATGCTCTCCCTTTACAGACAACCTCCCTTCCCTCCTTCTCAAGCTCGCAGCCCACTCTTTCTCCTACCCTGTCTCTATCCTTATAAACAGATCTAGCCAAGAAGCCACAGTCTCTGATATTTGGAAAACTTTCTATACCATACCTCTCCACAAAGGCGGTAACTCCACAGACCCATCTAACTACAGACCAATTGCCATTCTCTGTCCACTCTCCAAAATCCTTGAAAATGTATTCATACCCAGCTTCTTAAATACCTAATTGATGCAAGACTTATGACCCCTTCTTAACATGGCTTCAGGCGTAACCATAGCACCTCCACAGCCCTCCTATAATTCACTCACACTGTTGCTGAAGCCAGGGACAAAAATCGTCTTGTATCTTATCTTTTCCTCGATCTCTCTAAAGCTTCCGATACTGGCCCTCATCCCAAGCTAATTGCTAATTTAACTGATCTTAGCCTCTCCCTCTCTACCATTCAGTGGTTCTCAAGCTACCTCTCAAACAGGCTCCAGTCCGTGCGATAGCATTCCACCTTTCTACCTATCCAGACTGGCATCACTCAAGGATTTATCCTTGGTCCTCTCCTCTTCAATATCTTCAGTAATAAACTCTACTCCTCCTGCACCACCTCCTCTCTCATGCAATATGCTGACAACTGCATCCTCATCTCTTTCTCTGACAACATCTCCAACCTTCTTTCCATTACCCAAAACACCTTCTCATCTGTAGAGAAATGGCTAACTGACCATCATTTCATACTAAACCCAAAAAAGACTAAGCTCCTTCTGTTCCTTCCCAAATATCTCTCCCACCACAAATCTACCTTTACCATCTCTTCCCTTGATAATACCCTGATCAAAGCGGAACCACACTCTAAGCTTCTTGGTACTATAATAGATGACCAGCTAAAATTCGGCATCCATGTACAACACTGCATCAAGAAAACTAACCAGAAACTAGCTCTCCTCTATAGAAATAGAAAATTCCTAGCTCCTAACTCCAAGGCCACTTTCGCTCAATCATTCCTCCTTCCATCCCTTCTACATGCCTCCCCAATCCTTACCCATCTCCAGTTATCCCTACTATCCAAACTTGAACAAGCCTATCACAACATACCCAGATTCGCCTGTGGCCAACCATATAAATTGCATCATTGGTTTGAATTCCCCCAGCTCCTTCTTCTTTCACAGCTGCAACTCACACACTCCTTGCTAAATAAGCCCTTAGCCTGCCCCTCGCTTTCTTCTTTAGTATCCTCTTACATCCAAACTCATTCTCTTCAGAGCTCTGGACAGAACTTTCTAGCCATATATAAACCTAATAAAAATGTTGTCGGACTCCTCTACAAAAACTCAGTATCCCAAGTTTGGAACAGGCTTCCTGCTAACATCCACAGCATCAACCGTACCAGCATCTTCAAATCAGAAGTCAAAAACTACTTCCTGAACTAAAAACCCTGCCCTTGCCATAATCCCCCTTAACTGACAATGCATTCTATTCCAACCTCCCTACTTCCACCTCGCTTCTCCTTTCTCTGAATACCTTTTGTCCATATTTTCTCCTGTCTAGTTTACACAAAAATCACTTTCTCGTCCTTTAACACCTACCCTCTATACTTAGCTAACCATCACTCAATGTGCAGAAACATTCCATATATTGTTTTTATGCTCCCTGATAAAAGATATTTGCTTTTTTTTACTGCATATGCTTTCTCTCATTGTGCAATATGCTGTCTTTTCTCTACTGATGGGTTATCTATTGTATGTTATTTTATTTCAACACCGCATGTTATCATATATTTTTGTATTTTTTTGTATTATCTTTTGTATTATTTTGTTTATATTTTTGTTTATATTATTTCATGTAAGGTTTTTTAACTTTCTGTAAACTGGAGCTTTTCTCCATGGGTCTCCACTGAAAACGGGCCATTAGGCTCAGCTGGACTAACCTGGTTAACTAATATCAAATAATAATAATAATATTTTCATTCTTTTAGCTTTCTCTCCAGTTAACTTCCAGGTCTTCAGCTTAGTATCTCTTGATCTTAGAGCTTTCTCCGACCCAATGCTTGCAGCTGATTGTGACAACCAGTAGTTTATGCTGTGGGGCAGTTATTTCACTGGGGATGACTTTGCAATCATTGAGTCGACCCAGTGCCCTTTCCTTACTAGGAGGAACTCTACCTGAGTTGCATGTTGGTCACTCTTGTATGTACTCTTCTGACTGTCTGTCTTGCTGAGCCATGTGTTGACCACCATCAAGGCATTGCCAGACAGAAGTTTAGAATTGCCTGTTCTTTGTTCCTGTTGCCCCACCCATGTGGACCCAGGCAGTCCTCATATCCTTTTCTGTCTGTCCTGATATAGGCATTCAGGTCCCTCATTATCAACATCATCCCATGTTGTCCTGCATTATTTAGTAGGTGCTGCAACTGCTGCCTAAATGCATTTATGAATGGTGTCCTATCCTTACCCTGGAATCTGATTGTCATGACTCTATCACTTATTCTAATCATATACCTCACTGTCTTCTGAAATCTGTCCTTTACCTCAATTTCCACGCCTGTCCTTCTCCTGAATAGTACACTCTGGATCCCAGTGGAAGTGGCTTTGCTGCACTGCCCTTCCATTGTTGTTTCCAGGACACAGGGAATATCCAGCCCCTTCCTGACCATCATGTCATCCCCTTTCAAGCTGCATCCTGTTAGGGAGCCTATAGTCCTTAGTTCATGTTTGTCAGGTTGATTGGTTTTCATGTCTAGCTTTCGATCAACAGTGCTATCTCAACTAGCTCAAGCTGGGCAACTGGACATCAGCCAACTAGTAGCTTATTGACTCAGGGCAGCTTATTGACTCAGGGCAGATTTACTTTATGGCAGGAATACAGTGGCTAGTAAGGACACACAGACCTGCCATCACATTAACACGGGTCCCTGGCATAGTTGTAGGCTAAACCCACTTATCAATGGCAAATACCTGTGCCCATTTTTGGTGACATTACAATCAAATCACCTAGACCAATTTTTACACCATCTACTGGCTATCGCTGACATGTTAAGCAGTCTGTGATCCATGTTCTTCTATCTAGAGGACACTGCACACCACAGTTGATGCCCAAAGCAGTTGGTCTACACAACTCTTCCCCCAGAGTCTGTGCTGCTGCATTCAGTTCCATTCTTGGGATAGTTTTATTTGGAGACATTCAGAAGGATTTTGGGTGGTGGGTTGGACCCCAAAGAGACACAGGAAAACATGCAAACAACATACAGACATTTGTCGGAGGTCAACATGGGAGAAAGATACCACAGAGGAAGAGAGATACAGGGAGCCACCACATCATTTTTGATGCTTTCTTTGCACACAGTAATACCATAAAACAAAGGAGCATCTTAATTCTGACCCATCAAAGTAATAAGAATGGCAGTAGCCACACATCTGTCCCCCAGACCATACATGCATCACTTATATACATCTGTCCCTCCGATCATACATGCATCACTTATACACATCTGTTCCCCAGATCGTACATGCATCACTTATACACATCTGTCCCCCAGACCATACATGCATCACTTATACACATCTGTCCCTCCGATCATACATGCATCACTTATACACATCTGTTCCCCAGATCGTACATGCATCACTTATACACATCTGTCCCCCAGACCATACATGCATCACTTATACACATCTGTTCCCCAGATCGTACATGCATCACTTATACACATCTGTCCCTCCGATCATACATGCATCACTTATACACATCTGTCCCTCCGATCATACATGCATCACTTATACACATCTGTCCCCCAGACCATGCATGCATCACTTATACACATCTGTCCCCCAGACCATACATGCATCACTTATACACATCTGTTCCCCAGATCGTACATGCATCACTTATACACATCTCTCCCCCAGACCATACATGCATCACTTATACACATCTGTTCCCCAGATCGTACATGCATCACTTATACACATCTGTCCCTCCGATCATACATGCATCACTTATACACATCTGTCCCTCCGATCATACATGCATCACTTATACACATCTGTCCCCCAATTTGTACATGCATCACTTATACACATCTGTCCCCCAGATCGTACATGCATCACTTATACACATCTGTCCCTCCGATCATACATGCATCACTTATACACATCTGTCCCCCAATTTGTACATGCATCACTTATACACATCTGTCCCCCAGGTCGTACATGCATCACTTATAGGTTCAGAGATAGATGTCATTGTAATCAAACACCTACCAAATGGGCAAGTAGTTGTAAATGCCTCTACAGGGAAAATGTCAGGTTAAATAGGAGTTCCACCACCTCTGTGAAGAAACCGTCTCCTTACCATCAACCTAAATGTGCAGAGCATCTCCACACCTGGAAATGGTCTTCCAGCTGCAACTGACATGCTTTGTAAATGAAGACTGTTGCACAGTCTCCAACTGAAGCTTAGAAAAGAGCTACCTTTGTTGTCTCTCGCACCAAGGCATCTGACATATTGAACATCTAAATAGTGGCCTTTAATTTGGCTAAGTAAAGCAAGTATACTTCATTCCTTTTTTATCTCAGCAGCTTGTTTATTTCCCAGAAGGCATTTTAGTTTTACAAAACACAGGAGGAAAAGTCATTATCAAACTGGATAGTCCTACTGTTATGCTAGATAGGACCCTTAGTTCAGACAGTCATGTGTTCCTACTGTTTGTCCTGTTTGTTCAAGATTTTCATCACAATGGCCTTTGATCTGCTTATAGTTGTAGGGGATTTGGGTGGAGGTCAAAGCATGATGCATTCCTTTAATGACTAGCTCAGCAAATTGTGTGTTATCTAGAATATATTGCTATCAGTGTCTCAAAAAGTCTAGCATCCTTTTCCCCTTCTGCTTGGTTAGGTAGATCGAATAATCATAGGTTGCTCAGTCTAGGGTGATTTTATTGGTTATCCAGCTTTACAAGAAGAAGAGTGTTCTGATTAAATAAAATGTCAATTTGCATTTCAGTTACAGCCAAAAACTGCAGACATCTATCAGACAAGAATCCAGGGATACTACTTTGAGGCAATGTCAAAGCTTGTGGCATTTAAGTCTAGCTAGTGTTGGTCCACAGCGCTGTGCAAGGAGCTGACTGCTGCCTTGCACTAAGCCACTGCCTCCATCAGAAATTTGACTTTATATAAATCGTCTGTCATAACGTCATAATTAACTCAGTTTAAATAACAGTACTTTAATTTAGCATCTAGGTTAAGTTGTTATAATGATTGTATTTAAATGAGCAATGTATTAGAATTCTGTTTACTATGTTCTGGATCTATGGAATTCCAGGCTATTTTTTTCGTGCTCCCACCCCCACCCTACCCACCTCCGCAGACATAAGGAACACATCTCTAAAACAAACTTCTTAGTTTTAAATTACTATTAGCATAGCTATAATGATGTTAAGAGCCTGAATGCTGCAGGTCACAAACTCCTAGCAGTCAAGCACACGCCTGCAGAAATTATATAATTCATTCTGCTTAAACAAAGTGTGTATATTTATCTCAGTTTCCAACACTGATGTATTTCCCTTCTCAGCACAAAATGGATTCCCATTCTGGACATATCCATCTGTTTAACTGGCCTCTTTACTTTGCAGTCTGCAAGCAAGTTTTCAAACATCTTTGTTTGCAATCTGCATTTGACCAGAAAATTACAACAGTATTACGCTCCTTATATCCAAGAAAACATCAGAAATTGTTTAGAAAGCAACCTGCAAACTGAGCATGGGATTATGGAATTCTAACAGAAATATCTCCAACGCTGCCATGTTTAATTAGACTTCTGTCTCACCTGAGCAGCTTTGTATTTGGTACTTTGTCAGAAGACAATGTTCACCTCTCCACAGCCTCTTCAGTCTGCAACTAGTAACTTACCAAAAAATGAATCTTTCAGTTTTATGAACCTTATTTATTATAGTGTGCTGTAGTTAGATCATTTAATTATGTGAATTTATTCAATGAAATGAAATAAGAACCTTTTTTTTTCAATCTGCTTTTGTTAAACAGCATTTGACTTTGTAAATGGTTTTCATACTTAATCCTGTCTTTGATCCTAGTCATGGCTGAAAGGAGTGCTTGAGCCAGTTCACATACCTGCTTAAACAAATTCCAAGCCAAAAAAATCCACTGACTTTGCATTTTATTTCCAGAAACAAACAATGCCACATACTGCATGGTTTTCTATGCCCAGGGCTGCCAAGCAGAAGGCCAGGAATAAATACGATGTTGTAAAACTGACCGCAGATGTATATGATGAAAGAGGGGTGAGGAACAGCTACTATTATTATGTGGGGGTTCTGTTCCCCACTCAGCAGGCAGTGTAGGATTGTCAAATTTCAACTCAAAGCTATTGACTGTACCAGTCCTCAGCTCCTGGAAAATATTTTAGCAAAACGACTACTGTGTAAACCTGAGGCAATGTTCTTTCTTTGTTCAGGAATATTGTCAGGAAAATCTGCCGATTTAAATTTATATAAATTTCAACCAATAAAGATTTTTTACTACTAAGAAGTGAAGCTATTTTTAATCGCAACAAGAAGACTTGTTGTTTTGGTACGAAGAACGTGAAGCTGTTGTTATTCACAAAAGTGAAGAAATTTTGATCACAACAAGATTTTTTACAATTTTATTACTACTGTTTGGAGTTTAATTTACAAATATTTCTCAGTACTACTGCTTGCTATTTTAGCTTAGCTCAAAAAGCTCAAAAGGCTATTTTTTCTAGTTGTTTTGGCCTGAATAGTTGGCCGCTGTCCACTGTCTTGACAGTTTATGCTACCTAAACGTCAGGGAGCTCACAGTGCTTCATTTCTAAGCTTGGTTCAGGAGTTCCGGAATATTCTTGTTCAGGCTGAATATCAGGAAGTACGTGCCCAAACTGTGGTGGCCATTTTAGGCTGTTTTCCTTAGTTTAATTTATGTTGCTTCAGAAAAAAAAAAATCCATGCTAACATAATCCAGATAATTCACTCAGCTTGGGAAATAAAGCTGCTGTTTCCTTTTGCAAAGTAGAAATACAGCTCCTATAATGCTAAGTATCAGATCATGACAGCAGCATTCATTAGCAGCTTAGTGTGTTTCCCTACAGCATTCTTTCCGTGTCACATTCATGCCTTGTCTTGGTACTTTCTGTCAGTAGTCATGGTTTTTGGAGCAAATGAAACTTTAGAAATGTGCTTTTTTAAGCCTACATAAGCTTGTGCTTCATTTTTCAGACAGTGAAAAGGAAGATGTTAGTCATCAGTGTAAAACGAGCAGGCGGCCTTCTCCTCCCCCACATCATAAGCATTTCACAGCAAGCGGTAAGCAACCTGAATCAACAGCTGCACTGAAGACACGTATTCCCAAAGCAATCAGGTTTTATATTCATTAATACAATTGTATTCTTCTACAAGATTCACATTACATTTCTTCATCTTCTTTTCTTCAACAAACGGTTTGTTGCCTTATTTGCTTGAATGTTTTGCATTTAAGTCAGGAGTAATACATTTCTTTATCATATTTAGGGACATTATAAATGTTTACTGATGTTATTTAAGATGAGGAATACTGTCACTAATACTTTTGATGGATCCTACATATATGTCCTTGTCTTTTTAGCTTCTTATTCATCCCCATACCTCTCTTTGCTATCCAGTTTTATTCTTTCATCAGACTCCTTCTCAGCTTATCTCACACTAGCACTTAAACACATGTCCTATATGGACAGACTAAAAAAACTCCAACTATTCTCTGTCTCATATTGCCTATTTAGGGGCGATCTCTGCTTCACTTACAAAGCCATGTCTGACCTGCTCTGTTAGAAATGCTCCATTTAAAGAAATCCCAATCCCTCCGCACCACACGCTCCCGAGACCTCAACCTCAACCTCATTACCTCAATTAAAAGAACATGCTGGAGGGACAGGTTCCTCACTCAGAAACTGCCCATGCTATGGAATAGACTTCCCATACATGTCAAGCAGAGCACCTCACTGGCCCTCTTCAAGAGAAATCTTGATGAGTGGATGGAAATAGAAAATTCACCGTAGGGAACTCCAGTGGCTCTACTCGACAGAGGCCATGGGAACTAAGGTCAAGTGGGACGATGCCAGGGTAATCCTATGGGCTCGGCTTGTAAAGGCTCCAGGGACATTAGCCTACTGCACATCTATGAACCTATGAAGTATATTGTCACCATCTGTCTTCATCTGTACATGGAAGGGGTGTTCATCATAGGACCCCTGTAGTACACTTTAATAACAGGAACCCAGGTGAAGAATACCATTGTTTGATGTGAAGACACTTCTGCAAAACCAGTCGTTTCTTCCTTTGCCAGCCAAACAAATCAGTATTTTCGACAACTTCAGCAAAAATATTGATTCTGATGAATGTTAATATTAGGCTGATCTCCCTTATCCCCATATTACAGCAGCTCTGGACAGTACACTGCCTCAGTGGTACAATCTCTATCCTATAGCTGCAGCACCTAGGGTTTATGTGGAGTGTGTATATTATCTCAGTGTATCTATAGGTGCTGCGATTTCCTCCATAATTACTGGCCGCATTACATTGTTTATATATTGTATTTACATTTACCTTTGTGGGCAAGACATTGACCAGCTCACTTAGGTTAACTAGTAATAAGTAAATAACAGCAGCTGGAGTGCAGTGTTCATAGTACCTTGCATGGAAGGAGTTAAAATGTGATCAATCACAAGAAAACAGTTTGTCAAATGCAGTGTTAAAGGTTTGATTTTCCACTGAGACTCTGCATTTGAAGAAATCATTTTCATGGAACTGGCATGAGTTTGCCATTTTGTAGCTGCCAACACTAGAAGTTGGGTGGCGCAGTGGTGCAGCGGTTAATGCTGTCGCCTCACAGCAAGAGGTTCTCCGGTTCAATTCTCGGCTGGGGTGCCTTCTGTGTGGAGTTTGCATGTTCTCCCTGCATTCGCGTGGGTTTCCTCCGGGTACTCCGGTTTCCTCCCACATTCTAAAGACATGCTTCTGCAGCATTTCTCCCCGGGCCTCCGCTGAAAACAGGATCTGTGGAACCTAGTCGGACTTTCCCGGTCAACAAATGTTAAATAAAATTTAAAAAAATAAAAGTTAGGATGTGCAAAAACAGTAAGGTATGTCTTGCTCTGTCAGCCACTTCGCATAAAGTGTACTTGCCTGTGGTAGCCTTGTTTTCTTGTTTTACTTCTTTTCCCCTCTGGGTGTGAACATTATATCCCAAAAGAAACATTCAGGAAAATGGGAGATGTTTCACCTCCCACCCTTCCAGCAAGTCTTTTCATGAAGCTATATTATTTAAATTACATTTTTATTATTTCTCTTATCATAGCGAAAGAGAGATACTGGAAGCCAGCACACACTTTACCATACTTTTATTTGCACATGGTAATACCATAAAACATGAAAGTGTAACTATATTCTGCTCCATTAATGAAAAAATAAACTATGGCAGCAGTCACACATTTCTCTCCCACAGTTTACATGCATCACTCATGTCTAATAGTAAATCAAATACTTTTTCATGAGGAAGTAGTTGCAAATACCTGTGCAAGCAAAATATCAGGTTCAACTACGACAGTGATGTGGAGATTAGATACTCTGTTTTAAAGGCAGTATAGCATATGCATTAAGGCAAAGGGCTTCAAAATGGAAGACTCAAGCCTGAATCTCATCAATCCCCATCTTCATACAGTCTGGGCCTGAGCAAGGCATTTCATTTCCATATATTTCAGGCCAACTCTGAGAAAAATGGCAGATAACATGCTGGCACAGTTGTACAATCCCTGCTTTACTTCTCCAAGTCTAAGATTCAGTCTTTATTTCCATTCATTGTGTGTGTGTTGTTTGCAGGTCCCCATTATGTGTGCATATGTATACTCTGGTTTTCTCTCAAAAACATGCTGGTTGAAGCCCAGGCCACATCTGAAAAGGGTCATTAAATGCACCATTTCATTTACATGGTTATTAAATTTAAAAAATACCCTTGTTTTAGTACAGTCACACTGCTTTCAGTCTATCCACATAGGTCATGGTTTGGAGGCCCTGTATCTTCTTAGTGAGAAACCACTGTGGTCTCTCCAGTTACTGCAGGTGTCTCATGAGATACATGCAAAAGAGAGCATTGTACTCTATTAATGGTCTGATTAGGGTCAAGTAAAGTAGGGTTATAACATCTTTAGAACTTGATGACATCCCTTTACTTATGAGATGTGCGATGTCGAAGGCTTTCCCTACCACTGTGGAAACCTGATGGTCAAAGTTCAGATTGTTGTCGAACTGTGTTCCCAAACCTTGCACCACTGGGTTTAAACTTAGAGGGGTGCTGTCAATATTGAAATTAGTGTTGAATTCCACTTTGCCAAATGGGATAATAGTGCACTTTTTTACATTTAGTTTTAGGCCATGACTTTGGCACCAGTCATTTGTTTGTGTTAGCCCCTCCTGTAATATGTTAACATCATTGGGGGACTCAATGATCGCACCTAGTTTACAATCATCAGTGAACCTAGTAAGCCAAAGGCCATCTACTTTGGCCTGGACTTCCAAGAAATAGATTCCAAATAGTAAAAAGCCCAGTACAGATCCTTGTGGTACACCACTGGTGACAGGTCTACTAGTAGAGGTGGAGTCACCAACTTTGACAGCATGTGTTCTGTTGGTGAGCCAATTAACTACCATCTAGTGATGTAAGGGTTAACAGCTAGCTGGAACAGTTTTTCAATGATACCAGAGTGGTGGATTGTGTCAAAGGCTTTGGCTAGGTCCATATAGGCGGTATGCACTATCTTACCTTCATCCAGGGCTTTGCTGACTTTCTCAAAGAAGTCATCCTGGTTCAATAAGCATGATCTACACTTAACAAAGTCAAACTGGGTTGGGTCTAGAGTCTGAAGCCTATGTCCTTGTTGATAAGGTACATGATGATCCTTTCTATGGCCTTGCAGATGAGGCTGTTTAGACATACGGGTCTATAGCTTCCAGGATCAGTTGAGGACTCCCCCTTTGTTGTTCTTGATTCTGGTGGTACAAAGCTAGTTCTCAGGGTATGGTTAAAGAGAAGGACAAGCAGGTCAGTTAGGTACTGTTTTAGACTGCTTAGTAAGCAACTTAGGATGTTATCTGGTCCTACTGAGGCCATGTTTTTTGCCTTAGAGTGTGCAGATATGACTTGATCTCTAGAGATATTAGGTAGAGAACTGCTGCCAGGTGTGCTTTGGGGTGGTTGGTGGGGATAGGGATGACATTTGCACCAAATCTGTCAGCTAGCAGGTTGGGAATTTCCTCCAGTATAGTGTGAGTGGTACCATCTACTACCAATTCGGCACATAGCTGGGCACTCCCTTTTAGATTTCAGATAGATAGTTAAATAATGCCTTGGCTAGGGATGCTATTTTAGCTTCACAATTAGTTTTAGAGGACTTTACAAGACCTCTGATTTGCTTGTTCAGTCTGTGGAGGGAATTCTTCATCTGCAGAGGAAGTTGCCTCTTGTTCCTGGACATCAGTTTCTTCCTTTTGTTATACAATCTGTCTATACAAGAGGTCCACCAAGGTTGCTTGTTTTTTGGGAGGGCCTGGTTTTAATCCAGTCAGGTATAACTGAATCTATACTGTACAGGGAAGTTGTGTACATCTCTGCATAGAAGTCAGTACTGCCTGTGACTGCAGGGAGTATAAAACTTTTTATACCATCACTTTGTAGGCTGTAGTTTGCTTTGGAAAAGTTACTTTGTTTTTTGCTCCTTTGGGGTTGTGAGGTCCAATAGTTACTTCAAATGAGGCTGATTTATGGTCCAGCCTTACCAGGGAGGACATCATACAGGGGGGCAGTGCAGTGTCCACCCATGTTGGTGTGCACTATGTCAAGGACATTAGAACCCCTTGTGGGGATGCAGACTGTCTGTTCCAAAGCATTCCCACTGACAAAGTCCAGGAATCTCTGGGCGAGCCTGTTTGAGATCATGTATGTTACCCAGTTAATGAAGGGATAATTGAAATCGTCCATTACTAAGGTTTTGGGCTGTATGGCAATTGACTCCAGTCATTCCAGGTAGGCATTGTGCTTTTCTTGGTTCATGGAGGGGGACCTATAGCTAGCAATGGTGTGGAAAGATGTTTTGACTATATTAATTGGGTATGAAGTAGTTCGAGAGAGTCATACTGTTTGACCAGTTTTGACTTTAATGAAAAGGGATACTCCTCCACTTTGGTTCTTTCACACTCATTCTGAGGTCCAAATATGTTGAAGGCATTGTAGCTTTGCACAGCTGAGGTGCTCTCCACGGCCTTGAACCATGTTTCAGTGACTGCACAGACATCAGTATCTTCCAAGGTGAGGAGTGCTTCCAGGGAGTGCAGTTTCATCTTTAGACTAGTAGCATTAAGCAGCAGAACCTTGAATTTGTCTCAAGTGGATTTTGCTACATCAGAAATTTTGTCGCTTTGCCATTGCCTAAAAAAAGGTACTGTGGGGGAGGTAAACACCTTACCCATATCTGAAAGCCTAAGGGAGACAGGTGCAGACCATCTCTGGCAAAGCAGCATGGCCTGTTGACCATGTGTTCCCAAGCTGACAAATACTGGATCCCCTAGACTGACACCAGAAGCTAAGCCAATTGTTGAAGTCAATCATTGTTTGTTTATATTGTGGCATCATCCTGGGTGAAGGTAGAATGCTGCTTAGAGCTACGGTCATACCTGCCTGCAACACATAATCTGAGAGTTCAGTCATGTCTCTCTCTTCATATAGTCCAGGGAGGTACTTCCCAAGTCATTCATCCCAACATGAACTATGGCAGAGTCATAACGGTACTTGTTGTTCAGTGAGTTGAGTGCATGCATGATCTGATAGATCCTGGCACCCAATAGGCAGCTGACCATGACCTTCTTATTGTCCACCCTGGTGAGGGGGACATCTGTGTGTCTCACTATGGAGTCTCATCTCTTATGACCAAGACATTAAGTTTTGAGGTGTTTTGCCTTACGGGCTTATTTGATGAGACACTGATATGTGTGTTGTTATGTGCAGTGGTTTCTATACATGTTGAGGAGTGTGCAGATAATGTGCACTTGGGAGGTCTCTGATTTTTGGCAGGCTTCTAGTGAGTACCTCTGCATATGTGGGTTTATGTGTTGTGTCCTGAACTTGTGTGAGAGGTGAAGTGCATGAGCTGGCAACCTGCATGATGTTTTGTTTTTTGTTACATGAGAGAATTGTTTCTAAATTGCTAGCGTAATTACATCTCTCACATACGGTATTGATTTGTTTCAGGACTAAGTGGTTGTCAGTATACACAAGGCAATTACTACATTGTCTCAAGATGCCCATGTGAATCAGGTTGGTTTGGAGAAATGGTGGGAAAGGACCATCTGTAATGGCAGATTATACTGTAGTACCACTCCCTAGAAGGTGTCCTCACCCTATAGAATGCTGACATCTATGCGGTCACTGAGACATGGTTTAAAGCGGCACACAGCGCACCAACAGTGCAGGGTTATAATGCCTTCCACACATTTAGATCAGTTGCTATACAGACAGGGACTAAAGGTGGATGTGTCTTGATGTACATCAAAAATAAATATACCTCAAGGCCGGTCACACAGAACAATGCACTTGAGCTACTCCATGTTTAGATTACTACAGGCAAAATCCAATACCACTTCCTTGCAAGCTATAGGTCCCCCTCTATGACCCAGGAAACTCATAGCATGTATTTAAATTTATTGGAAACACACTGCTGGACAGAGGCACAACAAACTAATGGGCACAGTATTTTTTCATATAAGGGGTGGCGTAAGCCACAAAAATTTGGGCTAGGCTTATAAATGCCTTAGGGCAGATAGCCTAGTATAAACCTATGAACCTATGAACCTATGAACTCACCATCCAACCCAATACCATTTCATGGTCGACTTTAATTAACACACTATTAACTGGGAATGTTATATGACAACAATGTGCAAGGACAGAGGTTCCTGGATTTTGTAAACACAAACTCCCTGAAACAGATTGTCAATAAGACCTAGAGGGTGCAACCATACTGGATCTGGTCCTCACTAATATGGGAAAATGCTGCACAATCTCTAGTGTAATGTCTTCTTTGGTAAGGTTGGACCACAAAATGGTCTCCTTTGAAGTAAAAATAAAACCTGGACCCCCAGCTAACCCTGGAATATTCAGAAACTACTCTAATGCTAACTTCCTGCTATTAGGTGATAATAAGGCAACATTTGAAGCCCTCAAACACACAGAGAACACTGCTGCCTGTGCAGAACTGTTCAGAGAAACCCTGTACAAGCATGTTAATAGCTGCATAGGCATCTGTATCCACCAGGAAGAAGTACAGGACTAACTCAAAAAACAAGCCACTCTAGTGGAATTACAAAATCATTAGGCTGTATAACAGAAGAAAGAAAATCATGGTAAAAATTAGGAGGTGCAGCACACAGCAGGATAAAAGCACTTTCATCAAACTAAACAACTCAGAGGACAAATAAAGTTTATCAAAGTCAAATTTGAGTAAAATTTGCCTCCTAGGTCATAGACAACCACAAGGCATTCTTTAGCTATGCCGACATCCTCAAGGGCAATACACAATTGTGTGCAGAGCTCATTGTAAATGGAGGCACGTATACTGAGCTAGAAGATATAGCAAACCTACTGGCCGACAAATTCAGCTCCAACTTTATTCCTCTCTCTCCCTCCTTGAACCTTCCCTCAGGAAATACCATCAAATATAACTCCCCCTGTTATTACTAGGGAACAGGTCCTTAATGTTCTCTCTAAGACCAAGAACACTGCATTAGTACACTCAGACAATATCCCAGGATGCCTTCTAAATAACATGAAACATGATCTAACAGGACCTCTGGAATTGCTATTTAACTGCAGCCTTCAAACAGATGTTGTGCCTCATGAATGGAGTTTAACAACAGTCATCTATCTAGGCACAACGGTGGGCCATCTACAGACCCTGGAAACTATAGACCCATAAATCTCACTAGGTCTTATATGCAAAGGCATGGAAAGAATTATCATGGAAATGATCAATAATAATATAGTAAACCTCGAGACACTGGACCAGATCTTGTTTGGTTTCATCAAGGGAAGATCATGCCTACTCAACCTGGTGGACATCTTTGAGAAAGTCACCAAAGCCATGGGTGACGGCAAAATGGTTCACACTGCCTACTTTGACCTGGCCAAGGCATTTGACACAATACCCGACTCTGGCATTGTTGACAAACTCAAGAGGTTAGGTACAAACCAGTACGTCACCAGATAGATAGCCAACTGGCTCACAGTCAGGACCCAGGAAGTCAAAATTGCGGAGACTACCTCTACAAAGAGGCCAGTCACAAGTGGAGTCCCTCAGGGATCAGTCCTTGGACCACTACTTTTTGGCATTTACTTCTCTGAAGTCAAGGCCAATGTCAATGGTCTCTGGCTGACTAAATTTGCAGATGCTTGCAGATTAGGAGCTGTCGTTGAATCCCACACCAACACAGTGTTCTTCCAGAAGGGCTTACACAAACAAACAACTGGTGTCAGAGCCATGGACTAAAACTAAATGCCAAAAAATGCATAATAGTATCCATTGGGACGTCATCCACCCCTGGTAACTAGCATATTGACAACATACCCCTTAGAGATGACCAGTAGTTAGTAATCTAGACTTTGACCATCACGCATCTACAGTAGTGAGGAAATCATTCTATGTTGCACAACTTTTAAACAAAAGTATGGCATCTAGGTCCAAGAAAGTCATGGTTCCACTGAATTAATTATTCATCAGACCTATCATTGAGTACAATGCCCCTATTGTATGTACCTAACCAGGCATATCCAATAAATACAGCATCCACAGAGGTTCATCACTAAAAGAATACAGGGTGTAAGTAACATGTTCTATGCAGACCATCTCAAGGCCCTATCCCTGTATTCTGTCTCCTACAGGCTGTTGAGGGGAGAGCTATGCTTGGCATACAGGACATTGTCAGACCACACGCTGATGGACCTTCTGCATATCAGCAAAACATACAGCACCAGAATTACCCATTCTAAAGACTTAAACCTTGCCTGTGATATAAGTAGGACCTACTGGAGAGGCAGGTATGTATCCCAGAGACTACTCCATCTCTGGAACAGGCTCCCCCTCCATGTGAAGCAGAGTTCCTCCTGAAACCAATTCAAGTGTAACTTGGATAATTGGATGGGGAAGAGGAAATTCATCCCTGGTTTGGCACCTACATCAATAATGGACATGAGCAGCCTGTAAATGGTTCATCTCCCAGGCCCCTGCTTGTAAATGGTTCATCTCCCAGGCCCCTGCTTGTAAATGGTTCATCTCCCAGGCCCCTGCTTGTAAATGGTTCATCTCCCAGGCCCCTGCTTGTAAATGGTTCATCTCCCAGGCCCCTGCTTGTAAATGGTTCATCTCCCAGGCCCCTGCTTGTAAATGGTTCATCTCCCAGGCCCCTGCTTGTAAATGGTTCATCTCCCAGGCCCCTGCTTGTAAATGGTTCATCTCCCAGGCCCCTGCTTGTAAATGGTTCATCTCCCAGGCCCCTGCTTGTAAATGTTTCATCTACCAAGCCCCTGCTTACACAGGGTACCAGAAGTTGTCAGAGATTTGGCATGCATGGCTAGGCTTAAAAAGGCCCTTGTAGTTAGCCTAATAAACAACTATGAACCTAAGAGTGGGTATGTTAGATCAGTTTATGAAGTAGGAATAGCAGAGGGTCTTATTCTGTTGATAGTTTAGGGTGAAGAGCTGTGGTGATGCTGCTCAGTGTGCAGTTGAGTTGCCTGAAGAGGAGCAGGGGACTTGGGAGGGTTTTACTGACAGACATCTAGGGAAAATGTAAGTTTAATTTCAAAAACGCTGCTCCCCATATCAGTAAAGGCTGTCCTCCATACTACTCCTTCTATTCAGAAGTACAGCATCACAAATCCTTCAAAAAGATCTGAGAGACAAATAACACTCAAAATACTTTATTTTACATGTAGAAATAAAAACGGATTAAGCGCTTTCATCTCCGTCACGGAGACATCATCAGAATCATCCGTCCACAAATTTTCTGCCTTATATAAAATGATAAAATCCACATCATTGGCTGGCCAATTAATCCAAAAGATTTGACTTTTCCCTGTTTTAACCCTTCATTATCCAAATAGCAGTCTAACTACAAGTTACTGTTTAAATTGCATATACAGTATATAACCATTTCTTGTAATTAACTTATGCTTACTAGTGAATGCAGACCTAAAAAATACTTATTAAAAATATATAAAAGAGTATATAAATAAATACAAACATATAGAGTCTAATAATATATATATTGTGACTCTAATTATTCAAAGGGCAAAAACATGGGGAATCAAACTAAAATACAAATACAACACATACCTAGGGACAGGAAAACCATTTTATAAAGTTTCATAACATTTAAAATTATAATCATTTCCTGAAAAAGTGCATTCATTCTGCATGTATAAAGATACTTGTGTGTCAATATAAATATTAAATATTGGTAAGATATTAATAAAATTCTATAAATATTTTGATAAAAAATTCTAATATATATATATATATATATATATATATATATATATATATATATATATATATATTGCTATATGCAGTAAGAATTTAAAACAATTCATTTGTATGTGCAATAGGATTGTTGTAAATCCTGTTACACATCAACTAGACCTATTTTGTATTTGATGTGAATCAATGTGTAAGGTGTAATGCTCATGTACTAATTATATTATAAGCATTTTACATAAAATACCTATTTGTTTGAAATATCTATTATATTAAAAATATAATAAAGTAGTAAAAAGGAAAGGCAAGGATGTAGTCAAAAATTGATTTATTCACAAACCAAATAAATGTTAGCACTTTCGGACGCACTTAAAATGTGCAACCTTCATCAGACAAAGAGCATAGTTAACCAGGGGTTTAAAAAAACACTTTAATGACATCACCATTACCTAAACCAATGCATAGGTAAAATTTAAAGCAACAATTCCCCCTTACAATGGAAATATACAATACATAAAAAAACTTCATTGTTTGATACATTATATAAAAAGTGTCATTCCATTTAAGTATACAAGTTTAATGTGCAAATTAATATCTATATTTATATTTATATCTGTATACACATTGTACGCTCAATTCATTTCTGGTGGCAACTTTTAATAAACGCTTATATGTATCCTGGATTAAATGAATTGAGCTCCTTGAAGTGTTTACTTAAACTAAATGCCCTTGAAAGATGTTAAAATTAGTAAACACACACACAAAAAATGTTTTTATGGATATATATATATATATATATATATATATATATATATATATAAAATACTCATTATTTTTTATTTTTATTGTAAGAAATTATTTGTATACACAATGTGCATACAGATATAAATATAGATATTAATTTGTATATTCCTATAGTTATTGTGCAATATTTTATATACCCTACTAACTATACTTTTTAAACAGCAGCTTCTGTTCTAGAGTCAGATAAAATCTCTACCAGCGTAAGTCTTTCACTTAGGATTCCCCTATCTCTTTTTCTTTGTCTATATTCTGTCTGATATCAGTCCCTGATTGGGAAGGTAGTCTCTAGCCTGCAATCCAAATGTCTTCTTGGCCTCTTCCCATTCTATTACCTTTCCTCACTCTAGATATTTGCTCCTAAAACCTTGGTTCGTTTGCCAGTTCATAGTTAAGTCTTTGATAGCTAGACAAGACAGAAAAATATAATTACTTCTGTATTAACTTCTTCCTATCTCTTTTTGTTGCCCTGACTAAGAGAAACAATTTGGTAAAGAACTAGTCTGCTGTAGCAACCTATCTGATTTCATGTAAATGGTGAAGAACCTGTGTACTGTAACAGCCTATCTGATTGGATGTAATTAAATGAGTGGTGGGTCCTTCCTTCACGTAGATTCAATGTCCACTTTAGGTTATTCCTTTCCTGGATCATAAAAGTCGCATCTGAAGTAACAAGAGTGAACTGTCCTTTCTTTTATCCTGGAATCAGACATGTGTAACTGACACAGGAAATACATTTCTATAGCAAAATATAATTTTAAGTGCTTATTTTATACTAAGACTCTTATCTATAGCAAGATGTTGTTTTTTCATATTCCTGTCTTCAGTACAATTCTAGACATGTTCTCCTTCTGTAGTTACTAAGCCTTACTCCAACTCATAGCTTAGTAGATCTGTGATATTACTTCAGGTTTTAGACATCTTAATCTCCCCTTCTCTTCATTTCATATTAAGTAAGCAAACTTTGGTATGGTATAATGTTATCCTACGTAAAAGTTTCTGATTGTAATGTCATTTTTCCTCTGTCTCCTTATACTAGGAATTGATATATTCTTCTAAAAATACATCTGGCAACATTTATTGTAGTCACCAATCTCTAAACTTATGAATGATTTTGTTTTATATTACTCTTTTTGCTTTAGACCTCTGCAAAACTCAGTTTCTCTTATACGAGATGTCTTTCATTGTCTAAAATTGCAGTAATACCTATATTAAATCACCTGACTTAACACTGAATCAAGACCACTGACAGAAGAATGAATGATTTTTTTTTTTTTTGTAATTATACTTGTTGTTGTCTTTTGGCTTTTCCCAGTTAGGGGTCACCACAGCAGAACTCCGGTCCGCTAATGATTGGCAGTAGATTTTCATGAACGCCGAGGTGCCAGCTCGACGTGCACGCCCATTTACACATGTCTTTCGAACGCCCACCCAACCGCGGGGAGGACATGCAGACTCCACACAGAAGGCACTCCCTGCACTCCAGCCGAGAATCGAACGAGAGAACCTCTTGCTGTGAGGCAACAACGCTACCACTGCACCACCGCGGAAGTGCTTTACTTATTTATTTATTGTACTTAGGTTCGTCCCATTAGGCCAGCAGCCTCTTTTCAGTGGAATCCTGAGTTAGCACACATATTAACTAGGGGAACTTTGGCCAGTGAATATGAGATCTTCTCATTTATTTTATTTATTTTACATTTGTTGACCGGGCTAGTCCAACTAGATACATGTCCATTTTCAGCAGAGGCCCGGGGGGATAAGCTCCACATTAAACTAATAAAGCAGGACAGCAAAAAGTCAAAAAATATCTCAATACATTATTCATGAAGATTTTCATCAAAGAACTTAATTATACAGAAAGTAACTACGGAGTTTAACAAAGCAATACAGTACTATTTACATGGTAAAGGGTTTGACATTCACCATAAAGTGTGTTAGATAGGAAAGTACAGTTTGAAATGAAGTATACAGGTTGTCTTTAAAAAATATAACTGTAAAAAACAAGAAAGTTTAGATATATACACTTAAATATTACACTCACAGTAAAAAGATAGTTGGTCTATATACAAGGTGGAAGACGTGCACACAGCAGAATGAATGCTGCAATGAACATACTCAGTGATAGTTCCCTGGGAGTAGGATACTCAAATGGGAGAAAGGGAAGAAATTACGAATCCCACATTGTGGGTTTTTGGGGGAGAGGTATACAATAATGTTGTACTAGGGAGTGTTAGTCAGGGTTAGTACACGGGCATAGCCATTGTGTTTTTAGAAGGATTTTTAGTTGCTTTTTGAAGAGTGGTAATGATGACAGAGATGCAAGTTTAATGGGAAGCTTGTTCCAAATCTTCCCCACAGAATTTGAGAAAAGAGGAAGCACCTGCTTTGTTGTGGGATTTCTGGATGGTAACCAGTAGTTTATTTGCTGAGCGAATGGTAGTAAGATTTATGTAGGGGGAGATGAGGCTACTGAGGATAGGAGTATTACTAGGCTGGTACAGAATCTTATGGGTAATGGTGAGTTGTTGGAATTCTAGCTGGTTTTGCAGTTCTAGCCATCCTAGATGTTTGAGATTTAGACACTGGTGAGTTCTAAATGGGGAGCCAGTATCAAATCTGGCAATATTGTTATAAGAAGTAGTCAGCTTATTTAGGTTGCTTTTGGAAAGATTAGTAGCTCTTTTTGTTAAGTTAGACCCGGCAGGGTAGCTGCTAGAACTAAGTGCATAATGGCCAGAGGAGTTACTTTGATGAAATAATATAATACTTCTGATGATTTTGTATGCAGTGATTTGCAGTCTTTTCTTAGTTACTTCCCTGCAAGCTAATGTTTACCTGATTCACAACTTAAGCAGTTAATATCAGAAAAGAAGTCGCAGCAAGAGTTTTCCTGGGAAGAATGGTATACATCTCTGCACTGAATTATTTTTTTAGTGCTTTTTTAATCTTTAGCTCTCGATAGTACAGCTGCTGGCACAGGAATAAACGCTTGTACTGCACTTATTAAGTGTAGTGTGTCCTTATAGGAAGTGCATTTTCAGTCCAGATTGATTTGCTGTGTAAATGGTCATTTAGAACATTCATTAGTGATGAAAAATGGGGTTTGGCAAGGATGTGGCCTTATTGTCCTTTTATTTGGTTTGGTTATGGTTGCTGTTGTTTGTAGGGTAAAATTTAAAGGATGTTTTCTATGGCGAGATAGGGGGTGGCATGTGTTAGTTCCTTCTTTCTTGATATACAGTGATATTATTTATTTTATTTATTATTTATTGGCATTTGTTTATCAGGAAAGTCTACTTCTATTTTCAGTGGATGTCCGAGGAGAAAAGCACCATTATAATAATGTCTTACATAAAGTTACAGAACAAGATACAATTGCATTACAGAAGATCAAGAAAATTACATAAAGAAATTATCAAATTTTGTAGAAAGCAAACTCATTAACAGAGTATACTATCCACCAAGATAAAACAGTTTCATAGTACAGAGAACAGAAACATGGTATGTTAATACTAGGCAGAATAAAGTTGTTCAAGTTTTAAACAGTTATAAGTATCGGGGAGTCCTTGTTTTATTCATGACACAACCAATTTGGAGAAGATTCTTGAATGTTTAAGGCTTGTTTTAAGAGACGTTGGCTTAGTGTTTAATGAGCATTAATGTGAGTATTTTGGGTGGTGTAGACCAACTTAGACTTATAATATTGAAAACAAAAAAACAGCTGCCAAGGAGACACGTTAACACTATTTTAGCACTTTCGTTCTGTTTATTAAGCCAGAACTTTTGAATAAGTTCTAACTTAATAAATGGAATGATAGTGCTAAAATAGTGTTAACTTGTCTTCTTGGCAGCTGTCCTTTTCTTTTCAGTGTTTTAAGTTTTAAGTTTCATTAACCTGTATTGGATTTCAGCTCTTTAGACTATTTTAGGTGCACCATTCGGTGCCTCCTGGGATTGGATTAAGGAAGACTGGAATCAGCAATTTCCGGAGCTTAAAAATACTCAAAATGGAAGTTTTTTTCCTGTGTCTCTTATGAAGAAAAATTTTTTGCTGAATATTTTGAATTGTTTTTTTTGTTTGTTTTTTGGTTAGGTTGGACTATTTGGGAATACTATGTACTTCTCTTGAACAGATGGAAGCCAAGCTCATGGATATTTTGTTCTATATTAATGTCAGTGTTATACCTCCGACCACATTACCCAAGCACACCATATTCTGCACTGCCTAATAACTTTCTTATTCTCTGTATCCCCCTAACTGCATATTATACTTGCCTTAAGATCTCTCTTGTGTATTGTGTATACAACTTTTCCATACTGAATAAGCTCATTTGCGGATGGCGCAGTGGTACAGCGGTAGAGTTGTCGCCTCACAGCAAGAGGTTCTCCGGTTTGATTCTCGGCTGGGGTGCCTTCTGTGTGGAGTCTTCATGTCCTCCCTGCGTTCATGTGGGTTTCCTCCAGGTGCTCCAGTTTCCTCCCACATTACAAAGACATGCATCTGGAGCCTTTCTCACTGGGCCCCTGCTGAAAATTGGCTTCGCTCCAAGTCGGACTTTCCCGGTTAACAAATGATAAATAAAAATAAAATAAATTTCAACTACATTCTGATCCATAATGTAAAGAATTTCTCATATCGGATGCCTAGCTATACTTAACTTATTGTTCCATTAGTCTTACCTTGTTGTACACATTGTATTGCGTTGACATTCTGCCTGTATTTTATACAATAATTGTATTGCTCTACATCTCCCCGGACTGAGACTGAAATCAATCATTTGTGATCAGTGTTCCTCTCTGGTTAACAAATTCAGATAAATAAATACATTATTTGGAGTTCCAGGTCGAATCTGATGTGGTGGGATGTTTTGCATTCCAGAATCAGTAAAGGTGATTTGGATTTAGTTTCAGTTTGAGCTCTTTATGTTCACATAGAGTATCATTTTTGATTAGTGGGGTAATATCTGACTGTCATTTATATTATCACAGGCTTTTCCTTTAGTTATGGAGGATTTGCATCATCAGAAAAGTAAGAGGGTGAGCAAGATGGTAATGGTTTATGAATATGGGAAGAAATGTGATGAAGTGATACTGTTTGCTTTGGCTTTGATAGGGAAATGATACCTTAGTATTTTAAAATAGTATCTTAATATTTTACATAAATATTATTTGGTAACTTCTTGTACACAATTGAGAGATTGTTATCAAATTAATCTTTCAAATAGAAGGAAGAGGTTTCACCATTTTGGAGACATTTGGGATTTTTTATGCTTATGAGAGACATATCTTATAAAGTTAAAGAGGAAATATTTTTTTTTCTGGCTGATGAGATGCCAGAAATACTTATTTTGCTATGCTTCTACAAGTTGGATAGTGTTTCATTTTAATATACTCCAGACTTTGCATGAAAAGAATATTTTGTTTTACGCTGTGCTTGTAGAGAATCTGATCTATATAGCGGATAGACTTTCTTTTATGGGTTGTGTGAAATGGCCAGTGTCTGGAAGTTTTATGTAATAAACTTTCAGTTAATGAGTACAGGATTGTTCAGGTTTAGCAGTAGCTGAAGTTCTCTTGAATTTCTTTCACTTTTTCCTTTCTTTTGTGTTGTTTTTCTGTGTGTTTTCTTTCCTAACACCACTTTTGATTGAGTTGTGTTACTGATTGCTTTTCTGAGATTGCCTAATAAAGTTTCCATACTACTTTCCATAAGTGCCATGGGATCTTTTACATTCATCTGTGCTACCACTAACTCAGGCAGTTTTAGTATCTCATCCAAAGGACAAAACACACAAGTTCAGCACTCCCCCCCCCCATGCTACAATGGAAAATGAATCCATGCATGTTTGTGGGCGTAGAACCCACAGACCTTTGAACTTCTAACATCAAAGATGAGTGTGCTACCTGCTGAGCCAGTGACACTGTAGCCCACCACTATGTTGCCCCCTCACATACACACACACACACACACACACACACACACACACACACACACACACACACACACACACACACACACACACATACACACACACACACACACACACACACACACACACACACACCAAACAGTCAGGCAGTGTGTCTGTGTTTCTAAAGAATATATTTAGGACTGCAAAAAAAATAAATAAAACAAACAGAATGAAAAGTTGTTTTTTCTGAGAAGGAATAACAATTCAGGGGACTTGAACTACATCATGACTGTGATGGATCATAATTCTCTTTGTAATCTCCACGGATAATTTTCTTTTACTTTATTTATTTGTTTATTTGTGTGTCCACCATAAAGCCCAACAGTGCAGAAGCTCTGGACAATTTAGCGACTGCCCAAGTTGGGTTACCTGAGATAGTACTGCTGAGCAAAAGCTGGACACTAAACCAGTCAATCTGCCAAACATAAAATAAGGTTTGCTACACTGAATATAGGTTCGGTGACAGGATGCATCTTGGAAGTGGATGACCTGCTGATATGTAGGAAGCTGGACATCCTCTGTATCTAGGACACAAGATGGAAGTGCAGTACAGCAATACAACTTGGCATCAGATCCACAGCTTACTACTCAGGATAGACCAGAAATGGTGAGGGAATTATGATGAGGGACAGGTGTCAGAAGACAATGAGGGATATCATTAGAATTACTGAAAGGCTCATGGCAATCAGAATCCAGTGTAAGGATAGTAATCTCAGCCTATGCCCCACAGCAGGATTGTGATCCTGAGGAAAGGAGGACATTCAGGCAGCAGCTACAGAACCTACTAGATAAAGCAGGACAACATGAGTTGGTCTTGATAATGGCAGACCTGAATGTACATATCTGAACAGACAGAGCCGGATATGATGATTGCCTGGGTCAGCCAACAGCAGTAAGGAAGGAAAGACCATTCTAGACTTCTGTCTGGCAAATGGCTTAATGGTGGCTACCACATGGTTTTGCAAGAGAGATAGTTGCAAGGCCACATACAAGAGTGACCAACATACAGCTCAAGTAGACTTTCTTCCTATAAGGAAAGGGCATTGGGGTAGAATCAGCAACTGAAAAGCCATTCCAAGTAAAGCAGCTAACCCACAGCATAAACCACTGATTGCCAAAATCACCTGCAAACAGTAGCCACCGGAGGCTCAAAGGTCAACAGAGATTATGTTGTAGACCAGGAAAATGACTGGAGAGAAATAATAATGCAAGAAAATACCCAGGGCTCTAGTGTCTCAGGAAGAGGAGGAAAAATGTAGAGATGAAGAAGAATGGCCATGCCTCAAACCAGAATGTGCAGAGAGTATAGAACAAACATGCAATTGAGCCAGGTACGGCAGTAGGTACATAAGGAAAGCTGGTGGTGGAATCCAGAAGGCCAGGAAGTCATCAAATGAAAGAAGGAGTCAGGAAAAAATGGAAAACAGAAAAGACAGACCAGGCTAAGAAGGAATACCGGTTGGATAACAAAGAAGCTAAGAGACAGTTGCAATAGCAAAGAACAAGGCATCAGAGGCACTCTACCAGCTTCTGCAAAGTGACTCAGCAGATGGCGCAAATAAACTCTATCAAGTTGCAAGGTAAAAACAGAATAATAAACAACCTCCCCACCAATCCACAGGGCATCAAAGGCAGATGGAAGTAGTACATCCAACAATTTCTGAATGACAAAAAAACCCATAGAAGCTGTACTGCCGCAGACACAGACTACAACAATAGGAGCTGGTGACATCAAAACATGGGTGGGGTTGCTGCATGAAGCAAATTAATGGGTGGTTCTAAGTGGAATGGGTTAGGGCTGTATTACATCAGGTCAGTGACCATTATCTGTAATCAAATAGCAGATGGAGTCATTCACTTCCATCTACAAATTGCTTCAATATGCACCCACTCATTATAGCCATTTTACTGAATATATACACCTTGGATACCTGACTGCAATCAACAAGGCCAGCCATAGGTGAAATGGAATCTTAGACAAAGGACTCCATGGGAACCCCCATTGCATACAAGCCCCCTGCACTTTCCCATTGCCACTTCCCTGTTTTCCCCCTTCATCCTAGCCCCACGCCATTCAAACAGATTACTTTTTTCCACACTTTTTTGTCTGCCACCATGCTTTTAACACACCCTAACTGACTAAGACTCCACTCTAATAAGTTTGGAGAAAGAGAGATTGAAGTAAGTCAAGGGTCTGGAGGCCACTAGGTCCCCATAAGGTAAGGTTTCTAGATGATCCAAGGTACATCTTAGTTCTTTTTTTTAAACTTTACATTCTAAAGATAGCCTGAACAAAAATATCACAAGTATGGAAAGTAATTCAATCTCATTGTTTCTTTCAATGTGAAAACAGTTGTGTCTAAACCTCAATGTTCAAAACCAACAAAATAGGTGTTGCTCAATAAACTCAAGACAAATACTTGGAAGCATATAAAAAACTATCTGAGATTACTGCCTGCCTTTTTCCCCCTTCAAAAATGATAGTTAGCTTCTCTATACTCCTCTGGTGTTAGATTGGGATGAAAGTAAAACTGCAACTGGCCAGAGGCATGTATTATCCAATTGAAGGTCTGGGAGAAGAAACTAAAGTACATGGATAAAATCCACACAAAAACAGGGAGTACATGTAGCTCCACACAGAAGGAATAATAATCAAACACAGAGACAGGGTGTACATGTAGCTCCAAAGAAGGCATCACAGTCAAAAACTTAACCAGAGAACCCAGCAATGTTTGATGGTAACACTACTGTGTGTGACAATCCTGCCCAGACTATGACAGACAGCTACTTATTGAGTACAATGCTAATGTCTGACTGTGATGGAAAATGAAAAAAATATGGCCAACATGTTCCTTTTAGATACACTGTAACCCCTCTACCACATATACACAGTCATTTTCATTAGAGTCATTTCCAGTATTTATCAATTACAGCTACTTTATTGACTGTGCACCTCAAATATCTAATTGTGTTAAAAACAGACTCAATAAAGTATACCACCTGGCCTCATACAATACGCACTTCTTCTGGAAAGCCAGAACGATGACTGCTTAACTTGAACAAATGACAGAAGTGTCGATCATATTCATTAACATCCACCCCCTGTACCCATAAACTAAAGCCAGCATTATTAACTGTACACACCTAAGACATCATTTTGGAATAAAATAAAAGCAAGAATTGCCAACTGTAAGTTTACCCCTCTATACTTCAACATTGTTTAAGCTCCGCGGATCCAGATTTGGCATCTTGCAGACTACAAGAGCAACTGGAAGGAGAAAGAGAGACTTTAAGTGCCTCCATTTTGATTTTTTTCTGAATTTACAGCCTTCTGCACTTGTTTTAAGTTGTTTTTTTAATTTAACTGCATTTATTTAAACTGTATTTGCTGTAATATTGCTACACACTCAAGTGTGCTACCTTGCATTGTGTTTAAAGTGTTTTTTACTGTTTAGCTACTTTTCTGAAAAAAAAAAAAAAAAAAAAGTTCTAATCTTGTTTCCCATCTTTTCTGTAACTAGTTTAGTCCAGATACAGATTGCTGTATCCAGGACTGTTTGTAAGTTTCTGAGTCCCCCAGACCTGTCTGTGTTGGAGGGAAGGCTTCTAGCTTATCAGTGGGAGTGGTAAGCACTAGGTAATCTATCTACTACAAGAGGAGTAGTTTCTGGTCCAGAAATTGTAGTTTATTGGCTGTTTTTGAAGTTTTTCAATCCCTTTCAACTTTCTGGTTTAAAAGCCCGTGTTTGTGCTGGTTTGCACAGTGCAGTGCCACTAAGCTGAGGTAAACTATTACTGGTGCCAGAAAGTCTGCTCTTCAATTTTTCCCTTAGCTTATTTGCCTAGCACTTCATCAGGCTTTTTGTAGCAATTATTGTAGCACACATAAGTGCCATCAGCACTAGATGTCCTATAAGGAAACAGCTCCAGTACTTAGTAATGATGACCATCCCTCCTTGCAGGTCTAAAGGCCAGTTCTCTATGCGTTCTCCTATTAACCTGGTGAACTTGGGCATTCTGAGGCAGTGTAGCAAATGCTTCATGTACATAGACAACCCTCTCATCTTACCTCCCAACACTCAGACTTGTGAGAGATGCACTTATATCTCCAAATTGGAAGCCATGCACTCTCCAGCCAAGACCGGAATAGCTGGTCAAGAGGAGAAGGTCAACACCTGCACCACACCACATGGAACACATAGCCCTCCAGAACACCCACCATTACAGCTCTCACATAAAAACACAAACCACACACCCACATTCGCGGAGGCTCTCAATAGAAATCTACCCAAACAGCAGAGACCTCCAAGGCAGAAACACACTCAATCACCACAACACAGCACAAACCACAAGACACATAGCTCACCTACACAGTGTGCCCCTCAACCTAAGCCCCTAAGGCAAAAAAGCTTGCCCAATACACTAATCATAGGTGACTCAAGAGTGAGGCACACAGATGTCCCAGTCACTAGGTTGAATAAGGAGAAGGTAACAGTCAGCTGTCTATCAGGTGCCAGAATCCAACACATAACACACGCACTCAGGTCACTCCACAACAAGTACAAGTATGACTCTGTCATTGTCCATGTGGGTGTGAATGACCTGAGGTGCACCTCCCTAGACTACATGAAAAGAGATATGGTGGAGCTCTCGGATTATGTGGCCCAGGCAGGTATGACCCTAGCCCTGAGCAGCATCCTACCATCACCCAGAATGATACTGCAGTATAAGCAGAAAATGATTGACTTCAATAATTGGATTAAGTTTCTGGTGTCATTCTAAGGGGATCCAGTATCAGTCTGCTTAGGATGACATGATTGACAAACCTCAGTGCTTTGCCAGAGATGGCCTGCATCTGTCACCCCTGGGTTTCTGAGAACTGGCTAAGACTGTTGCCACCCCTATAGTGCCTTTTTAGGCAGTGTTCCAAAGACCAAATTACCACCATAACAGCTATAAATAAATGCAATCTGTGGGTCATGCTGCTCAATGCTAGAAGTCTAAATTCCAAGATGCACTCACTTGAAGCACTCCTCAAAATGGAGAACATTGACATTTGTGCTGTAACGCAGACCTGGTTTAAAGCGGCAAAAATCACCCCTGCACTGCCAGGCTATAACTCATTCCACACCTTTCGGCCCCAGAACATGGATCAAAGTTCCAGAGGCAGTGGTGTCTCCATATTCATAAAGGATATGCACACCTCCAGACTAGTAGCCCAGCATAACACATCTGAGATACTTCAGGTACAACTAACACTGGATAAGACGATGATTCAGGTTGTAGCCTGCTTTACGTCCCCAACCATGTCCCAAGACTCTCACTCCATGTTCCTAAGCACCCTGGAATCTATTAGGGTCCAACCCATCACTCTCATACTATGTGACATCAACTACCCCTCCATCAACTGGAAAAATTACTCATACACCAATGCACTGGCCCAATGCTTCCTGGAATTCATCAATCCCAATGCCTTGGACCAGCTCATTCTTATCCCCACTAGAGGAAGCAACATCCTTGACCTGGTTATTACTAACATGGGCAACCATTGCTCTACACCAGTAGTCAATTCCTCCCTGGTTAGATCTGACCACAAACTAATCACCATGGAAATCCACATCTCACCCACAGCCCCCGCAAAGGTAACCATCATGAAAAACTTCTCCAAAGCTGACTTTGGGCTCCTAGAAACAGGTGGCTAACTTCACGGCACCCATACCAATGGAAAATAGATGCATAACTGCTGAATCATACACCAATGCACTACGCAAACACATACATAAATGCATGGAACTAGTCATACCCAACAGAACCAAGGCACTCTCCTCCAAAAAAAGGAAGCCAATCTGGTGGTCCCTTGCCATTAATAAACTCTACAACAGAAACTGTTGCAGAAAAGGGTGAAGTCCCAAGACTGGAAAAACTCCCTTATTAGCCTAAACAAAAATTTGAGATCCCACATCAAAACCTCTAAAGCCAGCTATGAAGACAGAACTGCAGCAGACACTAAAACAACCACAAAGCCTTCTATAGTTATATCAAGAATCTCCATGGCAATACCCAGGTTTGCTCTGAGTTACTGCACAATGGTACCTCCTATACTAAACCAACAGATATTGCCAACATACTGGCCGACAGATTCAGTGCCAACTTTACCCCTCTCTCCCCCCTAAAGGACTAATCACAATACCGGAAGAATGCCAGGCACCCAGCATTACTGCAGCACAGGTTAAAGCTGCATTGTCCAAGACCACGAATACAGCTTCCATGGGACCCGACAATATCCCTGGCTGTGTTCTACATGAACTACAAAGTGAACTGGCACCACATCTGTGTGCCCTGTTTACTTCCAACCTCACCTCAGGAGCTGTTCCTACTGAATGGTACACTGCTACAGTCATCCCTCTCCATAAAGGGGGAGCGACTACAGACCCTGGGAATCATCACCCCATTAGCTTGATGAGTCTGATATGTAAGGCTAAGGAGCGCATCATCATGGACCTAATTAACAAGGATATAGGTAATCTCCAAACTCTAGATCCCACACAATTTGGTTTTGTGAAAGGTAGATCATGTCTGCTCAACCTGGTTGACTTCTTTGAGTCAGTCACCAGAGCTGTGGATGAGAGTCAGGCAGTTCATACAGCCTACCTCGATATGGCCAAGGCCTTTGATACCATTCCTTACTCAGGAATTATTGATAAACTCACCAAACTTGGCATCAACCTGTATATCAGTAGGTGGGTTGTAAATTGGCTCACAGATAGAACCCACAGTGTGAAAGTAGTGGACTCCAAGTCAGACTGCTGACCAGTCACGAGTGGAGTCCCACAGAGATCGGTCCTGGGTCCTCTCCTGTTTGGCATCTATTTCTCAGAAGTCCAGGCCAACACGGAGGGACTCTGGCTGACCAAGTTCACAGACGACTGCAAGCTGGGAGCAATTATTAATTCCCCAAGTGATGCAGACATCCTACAGAAAGGCCTCACTGAGACCAATGACTGGTGTCGAAACCATGGCCTTAAGCTTAATGCCAAAAACATGCGTCGTCATCCCCTTTGGGAAAAACTCAGTTCCCACTAATTACCACATCGATGTGACCCCACTGAACACTGAAGGTGTTATAAGAGATCTGGGGACAAAGGTTGACAGTAACCTCTCTTTTGCCCACCACATTGCCACTGTGGTCAGAAAGTCCTTCTATGTGACACATCTCATTACCAAGGGTCTTGCATCCAGGAAGAAAGAGGTCATCATCTCTCTCTACTCTTCCCTCATTAGACCAATCATTAGGTAAAATGCCCCACCTGCAACAGCTGGAGAGGCCACAAAAGTACCTCATGAAGAGGATCCTAGGCCTTAAACACATGTCCTACATGGACAGACTCAAAAAACCTCCAGCTAATATCTGTCTCATATCGTCTACTAAGAGGCAATCTCTGTTTGACTTACAAAGCAATGTCTGACCCAGCTCTGTTAGAAATACTACATCTAAAGAAATCCCAATCCCTCTGCACCACATGCTCTAGAGACCTCAGCCTCATTACCACAATCAACAGAACATGCTGGAGGGACAGGTTCATAACCCAGAGAATGTCCATTCTTTGGATTAGACTTTCCATACATGTCAAGCAGAGCACCTCACTGGCCCTCTTCAACAGAACTCTTGATGAGTGGATGGGAAATAGAAAGTTCGCCCCGGGGATCACTCCAGTGGCTCTACTTGATACTGGGAACTAACATCGGGTGGCACAATGCCAGGACACTTCTATGGGCTGGGCTTGTAAAGGCTCCAGGGCCATTAGCCTAGTACACACCTATGAACATAAACAAAGACACACACACACACACACACACACACACACACACACACACACACACACACACACACACAATCATACACAGATGTAACCATCAGTTACAGCCACTTGTACGACTCTCTGTACTCATTAGATGGATGAATGAATAAATAAATAAATAAATAAATAGCTGACACATATACATTAATCTTCTCTGCTCACTCCTGTCAGAATACAGTGTGCAATCTGCTTCATAACCCACCCAGCCTCCCCCAACACATATGTCTCAACCTCTTAGCTCAACAATCTAGGAGAAAACTAAAAAAATAATGGTGGACAAAGAACCAAAATCAGGGACAGCTATTTACTTTACAAGTTTAGAAGCTTGCTAGAGTAACAGGCTTTTCATTAACATGCTTTTTGTTGGCTATTGTGTTAAGAATTCAAATGTCTGTCATCATTATTTAGTGACTACAATTTTCACTAATTTGCCAGAAAAAACTCTAAACTTTACAAGGGACATACCAAAATATAATGCAAAAAATCAGATACATTCTTCACAATCAGGACAGCTGAGAGCATCTACATCCCCCACATAGACATAAATGCAAACTCATACACACCCACACAGAAACACACAGAGTCAGATATGCAACCATTAATTACAGCCAGTTGTATGACTGTGACTGTAGACCCTCAGATGTTTAATTGTGATCAAACAAATGAATAAAATGTATTTATTTGTTTAGCATTTGTTTATTGGGAAAGTCAGACTGGGATAGAGCACATTTTCAACAGAGGCCCAGGAAGAAATGCTCCAGACATGTCTTTGGAATGTGGGAGGAAGCCGGAGCACTCAGAGAAAACACACGGGAACACAGGGGAGGATATGCAGACTCCACACAGAAGGCACCCCAGCTGAAAATCGAATAGGAGAACCTCTTGCTGTGATGTGGCGATGTACAACATAAACAGCTGCCAGCAAGGAATTTATCTTCTCAGCTCACTGCTCTTAGAATATAGTGTGTGACCCACTGCAACCGAACACCTATCAACATCTTAGCTCAAGAAAATCTTAGCTCAAGAATCATGGAAAAATAAAAAAAAATAATGAGGGACAAATAACAAAAAAAAAGATAGATGCTCCATTTATATACTTAGAAAGTTGTAAGAATAACAGGTGTTGCATTAGCATGCTTTTTCCTAAGGATATTAAGTCTGAAACTCAATGCATGCCATTATTTAGTAAAGGCAATCCTCTCTGATGTTCCAGAATACCATTTTGCAAAATATGAGGCAAAAAAAAACAGAGACAGTTGAGACCTGCTATGCCTCCCCCACACTATAGCCCTGAACTTCTTTGCTCAAGACTTTTTTGCAAAACCACCAATAATGAAAGGTCAAAGACACAAAATTTGAGACATTTTTAAATATAACCATAATTCACTTAAAAGGATAATTGCGAGATTTTCTATCAACATGCAATTTCTGAACAACATCACATATGAAACAATAATGGCGTGCTGTTTGACTGACTGTAATTCTCAGTGATTTACCAAAATATCAATCATTTTTGAGGAAAAGAGCAAAAAAAGTTTGGCAAAATCAGGGACAGTTGAATGCATCTATGCCCCTCCCTCCACCACACACAAAAAGATGTGACAGTTAAACAATTATAGCAATTTGTATGGTGACTGTACTGTGATAAAATGAATGAATAAATACATAAATAAATGCTGTACAGGTATTTATACTCTCAGCTCACTACTGTCCCCAGCCAAACGCATACCTCTCATGTTATTCAAGCCACTGCAAATCCCCTCTCCCCTCCACATACTTATCATAGGTTCATAGTTTACTAGGCCCTAAAGCCCTTACAAGACTAGACATATTTATCCCAAGTTGCCCCAGTTGTCTGTGGTTAAGTGAGTGAAGTTCGCAGAGGTAAGGGTCTATGGCAGTTAATAATAACTTCCTCTCAACCTCTTAGTACATGAATCAAGCAGGAAGCTAAAATTAATGGAGGACAAATGACCAAAATCAGGGACAGATATTGCATTTATGTACTTACAAAGTTGCTTGAATAACAGGCTTTGCATTAACGTACATTTTCTAAAAACTGCTAAGACTGAAACTCAGAAATGTCTTTCACTATTCATTGACTACAGCCCTCATTGATTTGTCATAAAATCAGACACTTTGTAAGGAAAAGTCCAAAATGTTAGTCAAAAGCAGAAATATTCCGTGAAAACACAGACAGTTCAGAGCATCTATACCTTTCACCCATACATAGATGCATACATACATTCACAGACCTATGTATACATACCAGGAAGCATATACACACACACACTCACACTTAAAATACTTACCTTCCTACATGCTAAAAAAACTTACTCCCATTCTCAGATTTTCTACTATCCTAATACTTCTTTCATTTTTCAGTCTCAGGTTACGTCAGCTTGAGCCAGTCACCTGAGACATCCTGAGCCAATAGAAATGGCTCCTCACTGATTCATACAGCATCCTGATGAGTCACTTTGTCTCAATGTTCCATAAAGTGTGATTGCCCTATTCCCAGAGCTGAGTCGACATTGTGCTGGACTGTTTTGAAAACAGCTCAGCAATTTTTGTTTAAAGGAACCTTAAAAGGAAGTTGCAAGTTCAGAAATAGTAGCAATACATTTAATTTTTTAAATAAGACAAAGTTAATAAAAAAAATTGAATTTCTTTTTTTTTTTCTTTGAAGGGGTGACTACAGCCTAGCAGCTAGTATCACAAGCCTCTTCTGGCCTATAATGAAAGAAGAAGAGGTGCTCACTCTAGAACAGATAGTTATAGCACTAAGGAAAATAAAGTCAAAAAAGTAGTAGGCTCAGATGAGGTTGTGGCAGACATGCTCAAGATGCTGAGTGAGTTAGGGGAAAATTCCTGCAGAGGATACTCATAGCACTATGGAGATAAAGGTGTATCCAAAAAGACTAGGGAATAAGCATTCTAGTGCCACTGTACAAGAGCTAGCAAACTCCAGTCACACTGCATGAAAGTTCTGGAGAGGGTGATTTATATATGAACAGTAGAAAGTAAGGTGGGAGATGAGCAGTTCAGATTCATTTCAAGATGCAGTACAACTGACCCGATGTTTGCAGTGAGATAGTTGAGAAAAAGCTAGAGATCATAGGTTCATAGACTAGTACTAAGCTAACTGCCCCTACGAGCCATTTTAAGCCTAGCCAATTGTCCCTTGTGAGACTCAAACCCTGCACCTTGTGTTTGCAAGGCAAACACCTTAACCATTAAGCCACCCTCACAATAGGCTAATAGGAGGTCACTAGGCTAATAGTCCTAGTGCCTTTTTCAGCCTGGTCATTCATGCACCTATTTTTCCAATTAGAAGTGCCCATGGGCTAGAAAGGCTTTGGTATATGCATGTGACATAGGTCATCTACAAACTATCCATGTCCACAAGAGCCGCAGGCAACAAGCTAGGGTTAAATCTGTGCTTTCCCATCCATTGGTCCAAAATGCATTTGAATAGACTCGGGGCCGAGGTTTGTTTCACATAAATGGAGAGTCTTTTCCAGAGAAGGGGTAATATACCCACCCCTCCAACATATTTTGTTTATGTCACAGATGAGGTTCAGATCCTTAGATTGGCTATTGCTGTTTGTTTGACAAATGCGTAGCAGATCAATCATGGCTAAATCAGAGAATGCCTTGTAGGTTAGGCATAGATCACCTTTCAGTAGTCTGTAGGAGACTGAGAACAGGCACAGTGCTTTGAGGTGGTCCACATAGGACATACTATTTACACCCTGTATATTTTTAGTGAGGAACCTCTGTTGCCACTCCAGTTGTTGCATATGCCTGGTAGAGTAAATGCCGAAGCATGCATTGTACTTGATTATTGGTCTAATGAAGGCTGAGTATAGTGAGATTGTAATCTCCTTTAATCTGGATCCCATGCCTGACTTATAAGTTGTGCCACATGCAACGATTTTCTTACTACTGTGGACACATAGTGATCAAAGTTCAGATTACTCTCAACCTGAATTCACAAGTCCCTCACCACTGGGTCTACTCTTAGGGGAGTATTATCAATCTTGTAATTTGCAGTGGTGGTCATCTTCCCATAGGGTATAATTATGCATTTTTTTTGCATTGAGTTTTAGGCCATGAGTCTGGCACCAGTTATCTGTATGTGTCTGTCCCTTCTGGAGGATATCTACATTTTTGTGGATTCAATGTTTCTACCCAGCTTGCAGTCATCAGTAAATGTGGTCAGCCACAGGTCCTCGACATTTGCCTTGACATCAGAGAAATATATTCCAAACAGGAATGGTCCCAGTACCGAGCCCTGTGGGACACCACTAGTAACAGGCCTCTTGGTGTATGTGGATTTCCCCACCCTAACTTCATGTGTCCTATATGTGAGCCATTTGGCTATCCATCAAGTGACATAGAGATTTATGCCTAAATTTGTGAGTTTGTCTATAATACCTGATTGCAGTATTGTGTCAAATACGTTTGCCAGGTCAAGGTAGGCAGTATGTACCATTTTGAACTTGTCCATAGCTCTAGTGACCTTCTCAAAGAAGTCCACCAACTTTTATATGCATGACCTGCTCATGATGAAACCGAACTGGGATGGGTCCAGTGTTTGAAGATTGAATGGGTTAAGGACAATACAGAATAGCAGTGGTGACAGAAAATTACCATAGAATATACCCCTTTGAATTTTGTGGTCTGCCACTGTTTCATGGCCACTGTAATGTAATGATCAGTGTGGGGTGTATCTTATACAGTTTTAAGGACTCTGTTATCCATGAATGTGGGATACTATCAAATGCTTTTTTGTAGTCAAGCCATGCCTTACTTAGATTCTTCCCCTTTTTACAGTTCTCCACTATGACTTTATCTAACAACAAATGATCCTTTGTTCCATATGACTTTCTTTTACTGCTCTTCTGTTCTACTGCCATAATTGAGTTTTCTTCTAAATGACTATAGACATTGTCAGCATCAATTCAAGTGTATAGTTTATATGTCATCAGAAGTTATTGGTCTATAATTTGTAGGGTAGCTTGCAGGTTCACTCTTAAGTAGGAGCATTGTTTTTCCTGTTGTTAGCCAGGTTGGTGTCTATTCAGGGTGCGCATATAAATAGTTCTTACTCATGCTAAATCTTCGTGCAAAGATGTTAATACATTTAACTAAAAGTTACATACTGCATTTGAGCCTGGGGTTTTCCAATTAGAAGCTTTTCTTAACTTTGTTTCAATCTCTCTCTCTGGCTGTTATTTCATCACATTTCATATCCTTTACCTTTAACCGGTACTTACGTATTATCGCAACCAGAATTCCGCAGTGCCATAACTCAGTATGTGTGTGCGAAAACAGGTGTCCTAACCTAAAAAGGGGTCCGTAAAGAATTAAGGCTTAGTCTATCACAGTGGGTATAAGCCAGGAAGAGGAGTAAGGGTGAAACTTTGTACTTTGGGGAGATGCGCCACATTGCTGTTGTAACTGCACAGTGGAGCTCGGGTTGACAACCGCTGCATTTCTCAAAACGATGTTATCAAAGGGAAAGTGAGTCCCGAAATACACCCTGTTACCGCAGCAAACTTTCAATCTATCAAGGAAAAATTTTTCATACTTCAACAGAAACAACTGCATGAAACACCGTGAAGTGTTACTGAAACTTCTCTGGATGCCTCGGGTAAAACATGATGGACAGCTGTGGTTCAGAAGTTGTAAGGCAACGGAGTTAATAACTGTGGTGAGCTATGATCAGAAGTGTACATAGCATTTTTAATAAATTAAACTGGTTCTTTTTCTTTCGTGCTGTTATCTGCAGTACAGCACTGATCCACAAATACCCTTTTAGATCAATGTGGAAGCATTCGCTGTCTGTTTAACAGAGTTGCTCAGAGTCATGCAGTAACGGTTGCAAATCATTCTCCAGATACCGATGTCTATGCTGTCATAACAATGCTTATGGTGCTTCAAATGCACAGCGGAAAAGTGAAGCAAAAGTGTGGTTTCCACACTACGGTACAGCTTTTTCCATGTTATGCAAGTCCCGAAATTCTTCACATCAAAATTTGCAACCGCGAAAATCTGGTTGCGATAATACGTAAGTACCCATTAAACTTCTTATTCTTTCTTTAACTTCTTCTGCCCATTTAACATCTTTGTTATATTCTACAGGATCTTCATAAATACTTCTCCAAAATGTATCTATTTCTTTTTTTTTTTGGCGGATTTCAATTCCTTTTACCTTGTTTCCCAGTTCTCTATAAAACTTTTTTGGGTCATCAATGAATTGTTTATTCTGTACTTTTCCTTTATATTTATCTGCATATCTTCGAAGTTTTTCTGCCTGTGCTGAAATTTTTGGTTTGTTATTTGCGTTGGTGCATGATAGATCCTGATCTGTTCTAATACTGTGCATTGCTTTTATCATGTCTTTCTAAGTATTTTTGTTGATCTGTTCTCTCTTCTATAATCTTCTAACAGTGACACTTCTTGTCTTAATTGCTTTATAGTTTTCTCTATTCGATACTTCCATGATGGTATTCGATTTCTCCCCTTCCTTTCCCTCACTACCCTGTGTTCTTGTGGTAGAACTTTATCAGTTATTAATTTAGCTGCACAATAATATATAATGTTTACTTCTGTTATATCACATGGATCTCTATGGACAGTCCTAATTACTGTGTTCATTTGTTTTTTCAAACTTCTGACTTTTTGTGTTTTATTGACCTTCTGCAGTCTATTTTTTTCATTGATCTTAATATATCTAGCTATCTCTTTTAAGTCAAGCAACTCTTCTCTTAGCTCATTTTCTTCTAAACTGAGGGCACATTTTTTGTTTTCCATTTCCTGTGCGCATTCTATATAAAGTTCTATAGCATCTTCCTGTGGCACATTCTCTTCAATTTCATCCTGTGTCATCTGTTGCTCTGTCATATGGGAACTCACTGGCCTATCACTCCTCAACAATGACTGCATCAGAGTTTCCACAGTTTCCTGTTCCTTCCCTCACTGTCCAGCTTCAAGTGAACGTTTATACTGGTTTCCTGTGGCAGGCTCCAAAATATCTTCATATGGCACCTGACCAATTGCTTCCCATTCCACTGGTTTCCCCTTAATTTGGATGTCCATTACTCTATCCTGTTGTGGTGCTTTCTGCATTAGATTTTCTACACTAAATCCTATACTTTGCAGGTACTCCATAACCTCAGTTTTTATTTCTTTAACTTTTCCATTACTGATCTCCTTTTCTACTTTCCCTCTTTGTCTTTTTATTTTTTTGTATTGTAAAGTTTTTCATGTCCAGATTCCTTTGCCTGTATTTCTCTTCAAATAACTTTGGTGCTGCTCTTTTTGCATTAGTTAGTTTTGCTTTCTCCTTGGTATAGATATCACACCATATTAAATCTCTTTTTCTTTCCCATGTCCATATTTCTTCTTCAGATGTCTCCTGATCTTCCTATTTCTCCTTACTTTGGGGACTCGTTCCATCATGCTGTGAAATAACCTGTGTTAGACCTTCTACACCAAATCCTTCACTTCGCAGACACTCCATAACTTCAGCTTCTATTTTTTTACTTCTACTTTACCAATCTTCTTTTCTACATTCCCTCTTTGTGATATTATTTTTTTTATTGTGATATTTTCCATATCTGGATGCCTTTGACTTTATTTCTCTTTGAATATCTTTGGGGCTGCCTTCTTTATATTGATTAATTTGGCTTTCACCTTTGCATAAATATTGCACCATATCAAATATCTCTTTCTTTCTTTTCCATGTCCATATTTCTTTTTTATACTTTTTAAAATTCTCCAGGTTTTCTTGTTTATATTTTCACACTTCCTCAGATGCTTCTTTTTCCAAACAGATCAAAGTTTCTTGGTCTATATACTGTTTTTCACAAATCTGTTGAATTAATGAACACAAATATTTATTTGAAGCTTCTGACAGCTTTTCTTGTGGAAGTATTTTTCTTTCCTCTAATTTATGTCTTAATCTTTTTGTATATCTTGTGTCTGGAAATTCGGGGCTTTTGCATAATAGCAACAATACATAATTTCTTTCATATCCTCAATAGTCCACTCTATCGTCTTTATGGCTTTTCTTTGGCCTATCAGTTTTTGTGATTTTTGTGCACTGCTACTTCCTTGTACAACAGGGGGGTCATCCTCCCCCTGGGCCTGACCTAGTCCCATTGTAGGAATGATCTGTGTCTTGAGGATTCTACACTGTTATGTTTTCCTGTCTTGGCACCAGTATGCCTACCAGGATTGGGCATTTTTTCTATCCTGGGTCTTGTCCACCCAGCTATCTTTTTTAATTTTTGACCTACTTCTGTCCATGATATATGCTATATAAATACAGTCTATATATCAGTGTTGTCTTGGTGAGATTTTGTGAAAAACAGGGCCCACCTCATGAAGGTACTCACCAAGACTTGATGATGAATTCAATTTCAGTAATACTACTCTCCTTTGCTTGCTGACTTCATATCTCTCCATTTGGACCCCACTCCATTCATACCTTATGGTATACATTGTTAAGTGATCATTTAGGATGCCTGACAGAGATCCATAGGATAATATTTTACTTGCAGAGGATGTTAAGATCCAACTGAGGGTTGATTATCTGGCTGTACTTTTGTTATACCTAGTTGATGTTATATAAGTTGGGTGAACTTGTATTGTTAGCCTGATTATCAAATTGTATGGTTTGCCAATCTATATATAACATCACCCAATATTATGGTTTCATGAGGGATTTTTGAGAAGGTCCAGCAGAGAATATATTCCGGTGTTTTAGCAATGTTACCTGGGGTATGTATATATCCATGACTGTGGTTGCTTTGTGAGTGTTTAGTTTTAGCATAATTAACTATAGTTGGTGAAGGTGGATGAATTTAAATACTTGGGATCAACAGTTCAGAGTAATCATGAGTGTGGAAGAGAGATGAAGAAGAGAGCATGGGCAGGGTGGGGTGGGTGAAGAAGAGTGTTATGAGCGATTTGTGGCAGACAGATGCAGTAAGAGTGAAAGGGAAGGCCTACAAGAGGGTAGTGAGACCAGCTATGTTATATGGCTTGGAGACAGTGGCATTGACAAAAAGGCAGGAGTCAGAGCTGGAGGTGGCAGAGTTAAAGATGTTAAGATTTGCATTGGGTGTGATGAGGATGGACAGGATTAAGAATCATTATATTAGACGGTCAGCTTAGGTTGGATGGTTTGGAGACAAAGCCAGAGAGGCAAGATTGCGTTGGTTTGGACATGTGCTGAGCAGGGATGCCGGGTATATTGGGAAAAGGATGCTAAGGATGGAGCTGCCAGGTAACAGGAAAAGAGGAAGGTATAAGATAAGGTCTATGGATGTGGTGAGAGAAGACCTGCAGGTGGTTGGTGTGACAGAGCAAGATGTAGAGGACAGGAAGAAATGGAAACAGATGTCCACTGTGACGACCCCTAATGGAAACAGGCATTAGAAGAAGTTTTAGCATAGTTAACAGGATTTCTGAGTTAGAGAAATTTGGCAGGGTACAGAGGAATGGAAGACTTTTAGTGTTTTTGTATAAAATAGTGAGGCCACCAGCTTTTTTGTTGGGACTATCTAATCTGATAATGTTATAGCCTGGCGGGGCAATTTCTTCACTTATTTTTTGTTTCCTGGCCGATCCAGGTTTCTGAAAACTAAGTTGTCTGGAGTATGCAGAGCTATCTATGCATGCGCTTCAGGAATTTTGTTATAAAGACTTCATAAGTGGATATGAGACATATATAAAGGGAATGATTGCTATAAAGGAGCTGATGGGGATATGTTGTCTGGTGTCTGAATATGTTTAGTTTGGGTGGGTGTCACCGCTATGTGTTATGGTTATGGAGGCATGATGGTACGGGTAGAGGTATTTTTGCTTGCTCTTATGTTTAATACCCAATTTATGAGTAAATAATTGTTGCTTTGGATGATTATATTATTAATTGGTTTACCAGGAATGTCCAACTGGTTTAGAGCCCATTTTCAGAGGAGGCCTGGGGAGAAATGCTCCTGACGCATGTCTTTGTAATGTGGGAGGAAACCGGAGCACCCGGAGGAAACCCACATAAATGCAGGGAGGACATGTAGACTCCGCACAGAAGGCACCCCAGCTGAGAATTAAACCAGAGAACCTCTTGCTGTGAGGCGACAACACTAACTGCTGCACCATTCAATAGTATGATATATGAGTGCTGACGTATATAGGGTGTGATGGGGTGATGAAGTTCAGAAGTATTTTTTTGGAAGACAGTATAAGAGTTGTGTTGGAATTGTGAGGGCAATGGATCTTGGAAGGATGTTAAATATGCAAGTAGGAGAAGAGGTATTAGTATCAGGACAAATATGTGATTTTGACGTACAAATATGTGATTTTGAGATGTGTAGATGTGTAAGAGTATTAGGTATGAAGAATAGCGATATGAATGATGGTGAACTTATGGAGTGGGGGGCTGTTAACAGTATAGAATAGGTGTGAGTAAGGAAGGGTAGTAAGAAAATACTGATTTAATTGTGTATGAATGTAGAAAAATTGAGAGTAGAGAGTTTAAGCAGTATTGAAAGATGAGGGAAAGGCTGAGATATATTACAGGGGAAGATTTGAGAGATAAACATTAATCTGATTGTGCTATGTGAGAAAAGATCACCAGGATGAATGAAAGAGGGAGCTGTAGTTGTGAATGACTTAGAGGTACAGTTGAGAGGGGTCTGAGCAGGAAGTGATATAGTATAAAACAGTATGGGAGGAGAAAAGCTGTTGGGAATAATGCAAAATGTTAGAAGGAAGTTGGGAAATATATAAATAAAAGTGGAGTGTTGCTGTAATTGTATCAAAGTTGTTTGGGGATGTATAGAGAATGGGTGACACTTGATAAGGTGTATGGAGAAAGTACAATGGTAAAGTAAGGTGGGGCGGGTGGGAATTCGAGGTAGGCAATGTTAATACAATAGGCCTGCTTGGGGGAAAATTCTTTGGCTTGGGGAGAGTTCATATTCCAATATTCCTGTACTTTATGTAGGACTTAATTCTTTTGCCCACATGATTTCTTGTCTATTTCTTTGCAGAGAAGAGGTGATCCATAATCCCAGACCTTGTTTGCCTCTGCATCTGTGTTAGGTAAGAAAGAAACATGCAGACTGTAAGAAGAAAGACAGTTAACATTTTTTCCCACTGATCAAATATCTTGATACCTCCAGAGCAGAAGCAGGCTGCCATTAAAGCACACCTAATTTGCAGAGTATTTGAGCACCAGGGCATCCTTTCCCAGTACGTGGATGGCACAGTTTCACAGATATTTGAGTGATACTCCACCACTGGTTAGCACTGAAGTGATGATTAGAGGTACAAGGGAAAGGAAGCCATTTTCTGTTCTGGAGGGCAGCTGTCTTAAACATTCTTATTCTGTGGTTAACTCCTTCATATAGTGTAAACTGAAAACAACTTATTTATTTTATTTTTATTTTACATTTGTTAACCGGGAAAGTCCGACTGGATCTAGTTCCATTTTCAGTGAAGGTCCAGGGAGAAAAGTTCCAGACATATACAACAAGTACACATACAGTGAATTATTACAAAATGGACATTTGTTCAACAATATATACACACATGTTCAAGATTTTGTAAAATACACACAGGAAATAGTTGGAAATTATTAACTGATAGGAAATAGTTGGAGATTACTAACTGATAAGAGAGATCACATACATTTATAGGGGTTCACATACATGGTTAAGGCAAGATATCATCCTTATTTTACTACTTTGCAGTAGATAAGAGACATATACTCAGTTTTCTAAACACTTAGAGAATCAGAGTTTCATTCCTGTAATAAAGTTATCATTTATAGTTGATGTTTGAGTGGGGTTAGTCAGGGTCTGTACAGGGACAAAGCCAATGCATTTTTAGGTGATTTTTAAGAGATACTTTGAATTGGGTTAAGGAGGGAACTGTAGTAAGTTCTGCAGGAAGTAAGTTCCAGATTTTACCCACAGAGTTGGAAAATAATGATTCACCAGCTGAATTGTTGGATTTAACAGTTTGTACTAGCATTCTGTTGGAAGAGCGGAGAGCTGTTAGGTTACTGTAGGGGGTGATAATATTTTTCAGTATGGGTGTACTGTCTGGTTGGTAGAGAATTTTGTGAACAACTATAAATTGGTTATACTGAAGTTGGTAAGGTAGTTCTAGCCAGTCTAGCGATTTAAGGTTTTGAAAGTGATGGGTTCTATAAGCTGATCCTATGGCAAATCTGGCAATATTATTATAGCAGGTAGTAAATTTATTGAGGTCTGATTTGCTTAGGTTTACAAAGATGGGTAAGGCATAAAGAAGGGTTAATAGCAAATGTGTACGGGCAATCACAGTCCTAGCAGATGGGGTTAGGAATTGTTTAATCATGTATAAAGAGCCTAGTTTCTTATTAACTGTTTTAATAGTTTTGTCGACGTGAGCATCAAACTTTAAGGTTGTTGTCGATGATTAGTCCTAGCAGTTTAGTACAAGGTTCTGGGGAAATTAAGGTATCATTGTTAGTTATTATGGTGAGAGATGGTAAGGGAACCTTGCGAGTGGGGGTGAAGAGTAACAGCTTGGTTTTGTTTGGGTTTAATAGTAGACGGCGACCAGTGTGCCAGTTCCCCACTTTGTTGAAAGTGATTTGGGATAAAGACTGTAAGTCTGTGGGGAAGGTGAACTTGATGAGCCGAGCAATTGGATGCTATTAAGAATTAACAAGTAAGGTGTAGTATCCAACAGAAGGGCACATGCCTCTGCTAAAGTGCCCCCTCACCTAAAAAAGCTGCTATGTAGAATAATGTCTTCCTGTTAATAAGAGAGCATATGAGGTTCATTCAGCCCTTCAAAATCCAATGTGAATCTGCACAGAGTGGCTGTTATTAGTGTGTGTGTGTATTATGGAGACCCACTGTTGGAAAGACATCAACAATGATTAAGGTTTTGGCAGAGAAGAGGTTGCAATGTTGTCCTCAGCTTGTTAGGTACTCAATATTAGACATGCAGGTGATGATGTTTATAGTATGATGAAATCTGTCAGTACTTCACATCTTTAGTTAAACAAGTAGAAAAGACAGGTGCTCTATCCACCTGTATTTCTCTTGTTATAGGCAGAATCATTTAATTTCTAATGGGTTCCCTGTTCTAGTCATAGGATCATAGGATATTACTAGGCTAATGGTCCTAGGGCCTTTACAAGCCTAGCCAAATTAAGCCTTATTCTAGAGATATGGTCTATGTTAAAAGCAGATCTTAATTCTCACCAACTGCCCCTATCCAAGAGGGACATAGGTTTAACCCCTGGGGTTAATTTGCAGTTTCCCATCCAGTCGTCAAGGTTATACTTAAATGGGGCCAGTGAGCAGTTCAGTTTAACTTTAATTGGTGGTTTGTTCTAGAGTAGAGCTAACCTCTGTGAGACACATCTGTCTCTCCAGTAAGGTTCTAGAGCGAGTGAATTGCATACCATTTAACACACGAATGTGCAGCATTTCCATTAAGGCGGGATCAAAGGTTGCACTGTATGCAAAGCACAGGTCACCTCTGAGTAGTCTATACAATACAGAGTACAGTGACAGTGATTCTAGTCTGTCAGCAATGACGTGTTGAAAACCTTGAATTCACTTTGTGAGAAACCTTTGAGGTCTCGCCAGTTGCTGCAGGTACCAAAGGGCGCATTGTACTCTATTATTGGTCTGATGAGGGAAGAGTATAGGGGGGTTATAACCTCTTTTGAACTGGAGGCTGTGCTTTACGTACGAGTTGAGCAATGAAGAAGGCTTTCGTTGCCACTGTGGAGACATGATAATCAAAGGTAAGGTTGATGTCGACCTGTGTGGCCAAATCTCTCACCACTAATTTAGAGCTTAGGGTGTTGTTATTAATATGGTAATCTGCAGGGACATTGCCCTTGCCAAAGGGGATGATAATGCATTTTTTTGCATTGAGTTTAAGTCCATGAATTTCACACCAGTCATTGATTTGCATAAGCCCTTCCTGTAGAATGTTGACATCATTTGGGGACTCGATGACAGCACCCAGTTCGCAGTCATCAGTAAACTTTGTCAGCCACAGACGTTTTGTTTTTGCCTGTACATCCAAGAAGTAGATTCAAAACAATAGGGGCCCAAGCACAGATCCCTGTGGAACACCACTGGTAATGGGTCAGCTGGTGGAGGTGGAATCCCATATTTTGACTATGTGTGCTCTGTCAGTGAGCCAGTTTGTAACCCCCCTGACAGTATATGGGTTTATCCCCAGCTGGGTGAGTTTTTCAGTGATGCTTAAATAGGGGATTGTGTCAAAGACCTTGGCTAAGTCTTGGTAGGCTGTATGCACAGATTTGCCTTCACCCAGGGCCTTAGTGACAGTCTTGAAGAAGTCCACCAAGTTTAACAGACACAATCTCCCCTTAACAAACTCAAACTGGTCAAGTGTTTGAAGGTCTCCTATATCTTTCTTGATAAGGTCCATGATGCTTCTCTCCATGGCCTTCCAGATAAGGCTGGTTAGGCTTATAGGTTCATAGGTTCATAGGTAGGTACTAGGATATTAGCCCTAGGGTCTATACAAGACTAGCCAAAAAGGTACCCTGGCTTTCTCCACCCAAGAAAATTATTTTTCTGTGCCCCTGTCAAGCAGAACCACAGAAGTGATCCCCGGGGTGAATTTCCTATTACCCATCCAATCATCAAGATTTTTCCTTGAAGAGTGCTAATGAGGAGCTCTGTTTGACATAGATAGGTAGTCTGTTTCAGAGTATGGGAAGTCTCTGGGACAGGAATCTATCCCTCCAGCATGTTCTGTTTATTATGGTGGCAAGGTTTAGGTCCCTAGAATGTGTAGCTCGGAGGGACTTGGATTTCTTTAAGTGGAGCATGTCCAACAGCTCTGCGTTTGACATAGCTTTGTATGTTAGGCAGAGATCACCTCTGAGTAGGCGATATGCGACGGAGTAAAGCTGGAGTTTTTTGAGATGGTCTGCATAAGGCATCTGTTTGAGGCCAGTAATCCTCTTTGTGAGGTATTTTTGCGGCCTTTCCAGTTGTTGTAGATGTCTTGTGAGGTACATACCAAAAGGGGCGTTGTACTCTATAATGGGTCTAATGAGTGATGAGTAGAGGGGAACAATTATCTCTTTTTTTCTGGATGAGAAACCTTTTATGATTAGGTGTGCCACGTAGAAGGATTTCGTGACCACTGTGGCAATGTGATTATCAAAGGAGAGACTACTGTCCACCTGTGTCCCAAGGTCTCTTATCACACTTTCGGTGTTAAGTAGACTACTGCCTATGTGATAGTTCATGGGTACAGAGTTTTTATCAAAGGGGATGACAATGCACTTTTTGACATTGAGCTTGAGACCATGGCTTTGACACCAGGTATCTGTCTCAGTGAGGCCCTTTTGTAGGATGTCCACATTGTTAGGAGTTTTGATTATGGCTCCTAGTTTGCAGTCATCTGCGAATTTAGTTAGCCAAAGACCTTCTGTGTTAGCCTGTACTTCAGAGAAGTAGATACCAAACAGGAGAGGACCCAGGACTGAATTATTGGCCTATAGTTCCCTGGGTTGGTGGATGCACCCCCTTTGTGCAAGGGGATAACTGTAACTGTTTTCCATTCAGCAGGGGCAAAAACCAGTGCTTAGGCTGCGGTTGAAAAAGAGTACCCAATATGTTGTTAACTCCTGTTTTAAATCATTTAGAATGGAGCCTTGGATGTTATCAAGTCGGATACAGGCTATGTCTGTGGCTTTGGAGAGAGCAGTTAAGACCTGCTCTTTACATATATATATATGAACCGGCCACCGGTCTGTGTATTTAAGGGCTGTTTTGATCAATAAACAGTTCAAATTCTGCTGATTGTGGATTTTTATATCTTTTGAGTGCTGGATTCATTTGTGGATTATATATATATATATATATATATATATATATATATATATATATATATATATATATATATATATATATATATATATATATATATAGACATACACACACACACACACACACACACACACAAGGTGGAGAACAGGTGGTAGGAATGTTTTGGGGTGCATGTGGTGGGGACAGGGGGAGAAGTTTTCAGTGAACCTGTCCAGTAGCAGGTTGGCTATTTCCACAAGTTCAGTATATGTGGTTCCGTTCACTATGATTTCAGTATATATATGGGCTTTTCCTTTAAGGCTTTGGATGTAGCTAAAGAATGCCTTATGGTTATCCTTGGCTAGGGATGCTAATTTAGATTTGTAATTAGCTTTAGAGGACTTGACAAGATGTAATTTTTGCTTTTTGAAGCTGAGAAGGGTGTGTTTCCATTTCTGTGACCATTCCTTCTTGCTCTTGGACAACAATTTTTTCCTTTTATTGCATAACCTGTTTATGGTGGATGTCCACCAGGCAGGCTTGTACTTTCTTGAGGATCTTTTGTTGATCCTATCAGGTATAGCTGAGTCAATACAATTGTACAGATGTTTATACAATGCATTGGTGTAAATCTCAGTATAGGTATCCTCGTCATCAGTGGGGAGAGGAGCTTTGAAGCTATTAATGCTGTCTCATGAGAGGCTGTAGTTGGCTTTGGAGAAGTTTTTTAACCTAAATTGTCCTGAGGAGGGTCTGATGTTATCATTACTTTGAACTAGACTGATTTATGATTAGACTTCACTAGGGAGGACCGTGCGCTTGTGGTGGTGCAATGATCACCCATGTTAGTGAGCATCAGATCTAGAATGTTTGGGCCCCTTGTGGGGGTGTCAACTATCTGTTCCAAGGCATTGGAGATGATGAAATCCAAGAACCTTTGGGCGAGTGTGTTGGCACATTTATAATTTACCCAATCTATGGATAGGTAGTTGAAGTCACCCTTAACAAGATTGTTAGGTTGTATTTTGAGCAACTCAAGTAGATCCAAGTAGTCAATGTGGTTAGTATTGGTTCATGGAGGGTGACCTATAGCTGACAGTGAGTTGGAGGTGGGGGGGGTCTTTCCTATAGTTATTTGCACTTGGAGTAACTCTAGCGAATCGTTCTGTTTAACCAGTCTAGAAGTGTATTTATCCTTAATGAATATTGATGCTCCTCCTCCTTTAGTTCTTACATGTTCATTTTGTAGTCTGAATGTGTGGAAGGCATTATAACCTGGTAAGGCTGGGGTGCTCTCAACAGCCTTGAACCAGGTCTCTTTGGTTGCACATTCATCAGCATCTTCCAAAGTGAGAAATGCTTCCAATGAGTGCAGTTTCAGTTTTAGACTCCTAGCAATTAGTAGCATAACCTTGAGGTTGTTTTTTGAGGATATTTTTATGTCAGAAATTTTGTTCTTGTGACATTGCCTAAAAAAAGTCAGTATGGGGGAGGCAAGTGCCTTAGCCAGTAATCGAACACCTAGAGGTGACAGGTGAAGACCATCTCTGGCAAAGCATCATAATCTATCAACCATATCATCCCAGGCTGACAGGTACTGGATCCCCTTAGAATGACATCAGAAACTAAGCCAATTGTTGAAGTCAGTCATTTATCTGTGTTGTGGCATCATCCTAGGTGAAGGCAGAATGCTGCTTAAAGCTAGAGACATACCTGCCTGGGACACATAATCAAAGAGCTTGGTCATGTCTCTCTTCATATAGTCCAGTGAGGTATGTCTCATGTCATTCACAACAACATGGACTATGAGTCATAACAGTGCCTGTTGTTGAAAGACTTGACTGCATGTGTGATGTGGTGGATCCTGACACCTGACAGACAGCTGACCATGACTTTTTACTTATCCAACCTGGTGAGTGGGACATTTATGTGTCTCACAATGGAGTCACCTATGAATAAAACATTAGATTTTGTGTCTTGTCTTAGGGGCTTGTTTGGTGATACACCACAGCATGTGTTGTTGTGTGTATTGTGTTCAGCTGGGGGTGTATTAAGTGAAGTGTGTTTATGTTTGAGAGGTCTCTGGTCTTTAGTTAGGCTTCTGGTGAGAACCTCTGCATATGTGGGTTTAGGTGTTGAATGCTTGGTTGGTGCAGGAGATGAGGTATGTGAGCTGACAACCTGCTTAGTGACTGATATACTAACCTGTGAATTCTAGATTCTTAATAAGAAGCATCTCTCACATATTGAATATGAGTGAATTAGGAGTAATGGGTTGTCAGTGTACATGAGGCAATTGCTACATTGCCTCAAGATGCTCATGTCGATCAGGCTGGCTGGAGAAAAGATGGGAAATTGTCCATCCATAATGCTAGATGTGATCAGTATCAGGAAGTGGACTAGAAGGATTAGATGTGGCTAAATGACTAGTAAAAAGTTTTAAACTGTGATGAGCTTAGTGGGCGAGACTTGTGGTGGTGCCTCAGGGGCTCAGCTGAGTATCTCTGTGGGCAGTCAAGCACAACATTGAGAAACCTATGATGGAACACAGGCAGTTTACTAAGGGAAAATTATCTGTCTAAGACTTTTGCGTCAATAACCACCAATGGTATCCCCCACTATGTGGTGCTGTGTAGTGTGTAAGCCCACACAAAAGAGAGGCTTAATTGTAGGCGAGTTTTAAAAGATTTGACCCAAACTACCAATCAGAGAAATGTACACAGAGCCTCCTCCCAGCAAACTCCAACTCAGAAAGGTCTCTGGCTACACACATCTGCCAGAAAGTGCAGAGAGGCCCTCTTAATGTAAGCTGACTGGTTTCGGAGCTCAAGTGGTAACAGACAATCTAGATTCAGCAGATCTGAATCTGACCTCTGCTAACAAATGCAGGAAAACAGTGTAGAAGTAAATCAACAGCAGCTCACGAAGTGCAGAATTACAAATACAGCCGCAGATGAATAAATATAGCAGTTCAGTAAATACAGCTCCCAGAGTGCAATACAGTTCAAAAACAATTGCAGATTTATGATTTGTCTATTCAGATGCACTCCAGCCCTCCAACTATGAACATCGAACTCTAGGTAGCTCTGGTGATATCTGTAGAGTTTATAAATCTCTGATGGATGTGGTTTCCCTTTTACCTAGCAACTTCTGGACCCAGGCTGGAATAGTGGCAAAACCTGCTTACTCAGATGCTGACCAAAATATGATGTTAATGTCTCCATCACATTTTCCCTCCTTAATATAGGCCCTCAGACACATTCTCTACCTATCATTTTATATTGTTATTTTATATTGTTGAAACACTGAACCATGTGATTCCTGACTTTCCTAATCTCTGCTTAAGGGCAAGGGTGGGGTTGTTAGACTCTTTTCTCACATGTTTGAACACTGCTCAGAGCTTAAAGAATTCTGTTTGTGGGTTTAAGATGCATACCCATTCATTTATAGGGGACTTCTTACCTTGGATATGGAAATGCATCTCCAAGTTCTGGAAAAGAGCTGAACTGTCAGACCTCTGTATGAGGTGAAACTAGTATCCTCAGAGATTGCAGTCAATTTGACTGGAGTTAGAACTAAGAGGGGAAATTTGGATGGGTTAAAGTAAGGCTATATCTGAAAAAGAGTTAAATACAGGGGCATCTCAGAGGTGCAATAGTTAACATTACTACATGACATCACTTGGTTCTCTAATTTAGTTTCAATTTGGGGTACATTCTTTGCAGCCTGCAATTTTGTCTTGTAACCACATGGGTTGTTACTAGGTGTCTCCCCCCCCAAAAAAAATGTCAAAAGGCAGAACAGCAGTCATCTAAATTGAGTGTGTGTGTCTTATGCATTCTGCAACCAAATGACATTGCATCCAGGGTTAACACCCTACATTATGCTATTTGGTGTCACAATGGTTTCCAGCTCTCCAGCAATCCAGAATAGGATAAATCAGTACTGCAAAATGAATAGGTTCATAGGGGGTTACTAGGCTATTGCCCCAAGGGTAATTTTAACCCTAGACTATTACACCCGTTATATTTCAAGAGAAAAAGTCTAGTCAATGCCTAAGATTATTATTAGTAATGACTGCCCATGTCCAAGAGGGATGTGGGAGCTATTCCTGGAAAGAATTTGTGGTTTCCCATCCATTCATCCATCCATGCTCCTTTTGAACAGAGTCATAGAGGTGCTCTGCTTAACATGAATTGGTAGCCTATTCCAGCGAAGTGGCAACCTCTGTTAGATTAATTTGTCTCTCCAGCATGTCCTATTTAAATCACAGACCAGAATGAGGTCACTGGAGTGGGTAATTCTACTCCCATTTGACTTACAGATGTGCAGCAACTTCATCAGGTTGGGGTCAGAGATTGCTCTGTAAGCCAGGCACAAGTCTCCCCTAAGCAGCCTATATGCTACTGAGTACAGTTACAAAGACTTCAGTCTCTCTGTATAAGGCATGTGCTGAAGACCCTGGAACTTCTTAGTTAAAAATCTCTGGGGTCTCACCAGTTGCTGCAGGTGCATTATACTCAATTATAGGCCTGATAATGGATGAGTATAGGTTCATAGGTTAGTACTAGGCTAACTGCCCTTGCGAGCCATTGTAAGCCTAGCCAATTATCCCTTATGAGACTCAAACCCTGCACCTTGTGTTTGTAAGGCAAACACCTTAACCATTAGGCCACCCTCCCAACCCTAGTTGGGGTTATAATCTCTTTTGCTCTTGAGGCTATGCCTTTGCTAATCAAATGTGTGACATAGAATGCCTTTCTTACTACAGTGGACACATGGTGGTCAAAGTTTAGCTCACAGTCTACGTTTGCACCCAAATCCCTCACTACAGCGTTCGTACTTAAGGTATTGTTGTTTATTTGATAGTTAGTAGGGACACTGCTTTTACCAATGGGGATGATGATGTATTTTTTTGCATTTAGTTTGAGTCAATGGCTTTGGCATCAATTCTTGCTATAAATGAATTAACCCAAGATCAGTATTTATAAAATAAGAATTCTTGCCTAATGTTCATAAATATATAGTACTTTGACTGTATGATAGCTGTAAGTGGGTAATGAAATCTATTAAAATAGGGAAAATCAAGTTTGGTTTGAGATGCGGATATCAGGTTCAAGCATCATAGGTTAGTATTATGCTAACTGGCCCTGTGGGTCATTTTAAGCCTAGCCAATTATCATAGATGAGAATTAAACCCTGCACCTTATGTCTGAAAGGAAAACATGTTAACTATTTACCAACTCTCAACCCCCATTGTTCGATGTTTTCTTGACAAAAATGTAATCTTCAGGAAGGGTGCTAAATACCTCATTCTGAACTCTGTGTCAATGTTCTTAAACCATCTGCAGCCTTGAGAAGACAGCAGCCAGTCTCCAATGGCAACATAAATGTTAGAACTGAGGAGGACATATGAACTGATACTACTAGTTGAGAGGGCAGTAACCACATAACTGACTGTGTACCACTTCACCAGGTGTACATATCACATTGCATTCCGTGGCCTATGCAAACTGAAGATATGAGAACACATGCGTGCAGTCTGCAATAATAGATACAAACAGTACTGTAGTCAGGAATACATGATTTAAGACTAGGGATGCAGATGTATTTGTAAGGAGGCTTCAATGTGAACAGCACAGTGTCCTACCTGTCAAAATCTGAATACAAAGGAGCAGCTATGGTAGCAAAGAAGTGTCTTCACTAATGTATGCTTGCTAGGATGCCAGCTACTCTTTGTACAGTCAGTTATAGTAGTAAGTTAACAACAGTTGTTACAATCTGAATTCAGTGTGTAATTTGTATAGTACAGACAAAACGCCACATGTGTGCTGTCTACTGAACAGCCTAAGAGTTAATGAGTACATGTTACTGGTACATGTCATAACCATATTACAACGGCAGGTATCATAACATTGTGTTACAGTTTCAAACTGCAGAATAAAGCCATGCATGCAGATACATACTAAGACAGTATATATGTAGCAAAAGTGCACAGATGCACGTGCACACACCATTCAGGCATCAGCATGTCAGCTATGGGCTGTAGATCAGTGCAGTCTTTTTGACGGTAATGGATTTAAGCGTCTATTGGGTGAGTCATCATACATGCAGCACAAACTACCACCACAACAGATGTAGGACAACATGGCCAGAGCACATCCTATAGTTACTAGATGATATACCTACCCACAGCAATGTCTCAACCTTTATGGGATGCCCCCAAACCATATACAGAGCCTCACACACATAATAATGGCTGAAAGCAGCACAAAGTCTGATAGTGCTGACTGGTAACCTGTTATGTGCAGTAAACCCTCAGTTAACCAGAACCCAAGCAACCAGAAAAAAAAAATAGAAGAAATACAGTACAATTTTCATGTGTTATACTTTCTGCCCCCCCCACACACACACACACACACACACACACACACACACACACACACACACACACACACACACACACACACACACACACAAACATACACAGAAACATACTTTCTGTTTTTAGAGTTTTAAAAAGGAAGGTTGGAATAAATTCCCTCTCTCCCCAATCTGAGAACAAGTCAAACCAAACAAATAGTATAGGGTATTAGTCAGGCCTATTTTTAATAGTAACTCCCAAGCAACCAGAAACTATAGTTATCCAACATCTACCAATCCCCATGGGTGACGGTTAACTGAGAGTTTACTGTATGTGGTGAGATGTGCCATGTGAGGAGGTGTCTACAGCTGCAGGCTACCCATACATGTTAAGACCTGCATCCTCCCCTGCTCACCACAGACAGAGCATGAAGTCCCTGCCACCCTCCCTTTTCTCAGCCAATCTAGCTGCATTTACAGCACCGTGCACTCATTCTCTCTAATGGAGCTCTGGAAGTTTGCACAGTAACTTCCAATGAGCGGAGCATAAGCTTTTTGATGTAATCAAATGATGTCCTCACATTTCAATCAAGTGTTCATATTTCTGGAACCAGAGGTGTTACTAAAGAACTATTAATGACAAACTCTTCAGCACAAACTACTTTTTATAGTGATAGTATTCTTTAGATTCTAGGTTTTAAACTAGATTTTATAAGTCACAGTAAATATATTAACTATTACATCTGTAATATTTTGTAAACAACTCACAATATCTCTGCAGCTATTGAAGTTACACACATACTGTCAGCAGCATTTTATTTATCCAGCTTACAGCTTTCATATGAGATTAAGCATTTTTTCTGTGCCACTTGGAGTGAGTTGGATAAAGTGGTGATGAGTGTACCCAAGGGTTAGAGAGTGGTGACTTTAGTGGATTTTGGGCATGTTGGTAAAGAGAACAGAGGGGATGAGGAAGTAATGGGTAGCTATGGTGTTAAGGAGAGGAATGCAAAAGCTCAGATGGTAGTGGATTTTGTGAAAATGATGGACATGGCTGTGGAGAATACATATTATAAGAAGAGGAAGAAGCACAGAGTGATGTACAAGAGTGGAGGAAAATGCACACAGGTGGATTATATCATATGCAGGAGGGACAGCCTGAAGAACATTGGAGACTGTAAAGTGGTGACAGGGGAAAGTGTAGTTAGGCAGCATAGGATGGTGGTCTGTAGGATGACGTCAGTGATCAAGAAGAGGAGGAGGAGTATGAGGGTAGTGTCAAGGATCAAATGATGGAAGTTGAAAAACGGTGATTGTGAGGTGGAGTTCAGGCAGTGGGTGGCAGTGAAGAGTTATCAAATAGCTGGGTAACTGCAGCAGAGCTGGTAAGGGAGACAGCTAGAATGGTGCTTGGTGTGACATCTGGACAGAGGAAGGAGGAAAAGGAGACCTGGTGGTGGAACAAGGACGTACAGGAGAATATACAGAGGAAGAGGCTGGTGAAGAAGAAATGGGATTGTTAGAGAGATGAAGAAAGTAGGCAGGAGTACAAGGAGATGAGATGTATGGTGAAGAGAGAGGTGGCAAAGGATAAGGAGTATGTTGAGTTGTATGAAAGGTTGGACACTATGGAGGGAGAAAAGTACCTGTACCGATTGGCTAGACAGAGTGACCGAGCTAGGAAAGATGTGCAGCAGGTAAGGGTGATAAAAGATAATGAGGAAACATACTCAGAAGTGAAGAGAATGTGCTGAGCAGATGAAACATGTACTTTGAGGGGCTGATGAATGAAGAGAATGAGAGAGCGAGAAGGTTGGATGATGTGGAGATAGTGAATTAGGAAGTGCAACATATTAGCAAGGAGGAAGTAAGGACAGCTATGAAGATGATGAAGAATTGAAAGGCTGTTGGTACAAATGACATACCTGTGAAAGCATGAAGGTGTTTAGGAGATATGGCAGTGGATTTTTTAACCAGTATTGTTTAATGAAATCTTGGAAAGTGAGAGGACGCCTGAGGAGGGGAGAAGTGTTTTGGTACTGATTTTAAGAATAAGGGTGATGTGCAGAGCTGTAGTAACTACAGAGGGATTAAATTGATCGGTCACAGCATGAAGTTATGGGAAAGAGTAGTGGAAGCTAGGTTAAGATGGGAGGTGATGATTAGTGATCATCAGTACGGTTTCATGCCGGAAAAGAGCACTACAAATGTAATGTTTGCTCTGAGATTGTTGATGGAGAAGTATCGAGAAGGTCAGAAGGAGTTGCACTGTCTTTGTGGACTTAGAGAAAGCATATGACAGGGTGCCTAGAGAGGAGTTGTGGTATTGTATGAGGAAGTCGGGAGTGTCAGAGAAGTATGTAAGAGTGGTACAGGATATGTACGAGGGTAGTGTGACAACGGTGACGTCTGCTGTGGAAGTGACGGATGCATTTAAGGTGGAGGTGGGATTACATCAAGGATCAGCTCTGAGCCCTTTCTTATTTGCAATGTTGATGGACAGGTTGATAGATGAGATCAGACAGGAGTCCCCATGGACTACGATATTTGTGGATGACATTGTGATCTGCAGTGAGAGTAGCGAACAGGTTGAAGAGACCCTGGAGAGGTGGAGACATGCTCTAGAGAGGAAAGGAATGAAGGTCAGCAGGACTAAGACAGAATATATGTGTGCGAATGAGAGGGAGGGTAGAGAAATGGCGAGGATGCAGGGAGTAGAGTTGGCGAATGTGGATGAGTTTAAACACTTGGGTTCAATAGTTCAGAGTAATGGTGAGTGTGGAAGAGAGGTAAAGAAGAGAGTACAGGCAGGGTGGAGTGGCTGGAGAAGAGTGTCAGGAGTGATTTGTGATAGACGGGTGCCAGTAAGAGTGAAAGGGAAGGTCTACAAGAGGGTAGTGAGACCAGCTATGTTATATGGGTTGGAGACGGTGGCATTGACAAAAAGGCAGGAGTTTGAGCTGGAGGTGGCAGATTTAAAGATGTTAAGATTTGCACTGGGTGTGATAAGGATGGACAGATTAGGAATCAGTATATTAGAAGGTCAGCTCAGGTTGGACAGTTTGGACACAAAGTCAGAGAGGTGAGATTGCATTGGTTTGGACATGTGCTGAGGAGGGATGCTGGGTATATTGGGAAAAGGATGCTAAGGATGGAGCTGCCATGTAAGAGGAAATGAGGAAGGCCTAAGATAAGGTTTATGGATGTGGTGAGAGGACATGCAGGTGGTTGGTGTGACAGGGGAAGATGCAGGGGACAGGAAGAAATAGAAACAGATGACCCATTGTGGCAACCCCAACAGGAACAGCTGAAAGAAGAAGAAGAAGTCTGTGGTACTTGGTTGTCAAGATATTTAGAAAAGTATGACATTTATGACAATATAAATAAATATTATATGAGCAACAATGAATATCTATTCACCTTCACTAGACAGAGATGAAATATCAACACAATTGTGTTTACCATTGTGGAAGGCTTAAGATGAATTCTTTAAATACTTTGTATGTAGCATGGTATTGAAATTATTAATGCAAATATGAACAAGAAATATTTAATGCCTAGAGATGTCAGTAGGATTTAACTGCAGAAACACCTACAGGCATCACCCAGCTGTAATGAGTTAAGCTTGGTAATGGCACAATCACAGGAGCAGAAAAAATTGTCTCATCCAGAATCATGGCTTCAGATTTTCATTTTTATTTTATTTATTTTATATTTGTTGACCAGGATAGTCCGACTGGATATATGTCCATTTTCAGTGGAGGCCCGGGTAGAAAAGCTCCACATACCAAAAAAGAGACAGTACATACATCACTGAGTGATAAACTCGGGGAGACATGTTTAGAAAAATATAGACAAAGAACAGATATCAGTATACACAATGTGCAGACTTACATCTGATTGGCAAAGACGTATCAGAGAATGTGAACGTAGAATACAATCAGATTTCATAATTCACAATACTTAGACATTCAAATGCTATGAGGCACAGATACGTGGCTAAACAGCAGGTTGGGTAGCAAGACATGTATTAGTAAAGTTGTTAGGTTTAGAACAAGAGCACAGCCAATGAGATGTGAGGTATTTTTTGAATTCTCTTTTAAATAGGGGTAGGGAGGTTTCCTTGGTAATGGTAGTAGGGAGTAGATTCCAGATTTTACCGGTTGAGTTGGCAAATATAGCATCGCGTGCAGAGTTGTTGGATTTTTGGGTCAGTATCATTAGTTTATCAGCTGAGCGTAATGGCCTGTGGGCACTATGAGGGGTGAGAATATTTTTGAGGGCAGGGTTGTTATCAGGTTGATGGAGTATTTTATGTGCTACTATAAGCTGGTTGAACTGTAGAAGGGTAAGATACTATAGCCATCCCAGTGCTTTGAGGTTCTGGCAATGGTGGGTACTAAAAGCCATGCCGTTAGCAAATCTGGCTATATGATTGTAACATCCTGATAATTTGTTGAGATGGGTTTTGGATAGGTTGGTGAGTTCAGGGGTGGCATACATAAGGGTAGAGAGGAGGTGTGATCTTGCAATAGCTACCCTATGCTATCCCTAGCTATCCCAAACTACCCCCGTGTGATCTCACCCACAGGTACAGTCCAACTAGTGGCAGCACACATATGCTCAGACATGGATGCTGGCAGACAACATTATACATCAGATTATGTTAAAGGTTTGCAGTACTGCACAGCTACAAAAACCTAAGCTGTAATTTTTACTGTTCTCAGCTAGCAATCTTAACTCCTAGGTTGTCCTTTTACTCTCCAAGTTACACATGTGATGTCATTGTTATTTTCATGTCTGATTTACCTGCACTATCAAATGTCCTGGACACTAAATACTATCCCATAACATTGCTTTGTATAAAATGTTTTCCCTGGTTCATAAAGTCACCAAGTTTTGTTTAGAAACAGGCAGTGCTGCCTGTGTTCTGTCCATTCAACTCTTAAAGCATTGAATTGCAAAAACTAGAGACCTGGGTTTCAGTCCCATGAGCTCCCACTTATTTACTGCAAGGTCACGAGTGAGTCTTGAGTATCCCCTGAAAACAGATAACTGGTTCCAATCAACTTGTCTGATTAATAGTGTTAAAATGAATGCATACGTTACATCCAGAAAAAGAAGTGAGTTCCACTAAAGAATGCTCAGCAGAACAAAAAACAATGTAAATATTGGAAGAGCGTTGCACCGCAGGTGTTAGTATTTAATCTGAGTATTCAAAACTTGCTAAACAACCAAAATGGCAGAAAGACAGCTTCAAAACAACAGCTTCAATAACAGGCTTTTACCATGTTGAATCCACAATATATGAAATATAGAGCTTTGCTGTTGTAAAAGTCAAGTGGCATTGTAATTCCACAGCTTTAAAACATGTGGATGTCATAAAAACAGAAAAAACAAACATAAAAGTGAAGAACCCTTCTGATGCAAACAATGGACAAGCGCTTTCAGCTTTTTCAAGCCTTCTTCAGATCCAGGTAGGTAAGCTGGGTTCAGTGTTTAAAAGTTGGTATCATCCAATGAAACACCTCAGTGAATGATGAATGTTAACCAATCAAGTTAGTCCATTGGTACACACTTCCATAGCTTGAAGTTAAAACTCTTTATTTAAAACTCTTTGTTTAAAACAACATGACAGTTTGACATTTCTAAGACAGACTCAGACATATTTTCAGAAGGAATATTAATAAAATCTTTTCAGTAGGTTCTGGTTAAAAGAACAAGCTCTGCATAAAAGCCAAGATTTGACAGAAAAAGGTGAAAAAAAATAAAGATGGTCATTTAGGGCGCTTCTTTTTATTTCATTTCAACAGTTTCTTTGGGACATCAGAGCCTAAGTCAGTATACCTAAGGTTTCTGTCAATGAAAACAGGTCATAAGTGAGCATAGCTCATTGCTCGTCTATTTTTAAGAAAAGGTTTTAAGGGAACACAGCTCACGTAAATGAAGAAAAAGAGAATTTAACATGTTAACGTAACAGAAAGGAAACAGATTCTCTTTTTCTTAATTTACATGAGCATGAGGGACATAGCTTTGTTTTCATGGTCATTTCAAAGATACATTTTACTTCCAGAGAAGGAGACCTGACCAATCTGATTGAGAGAGAGGAAGCCAAATGGATAATGCGGCTGAGGGCAGATAACCCCCCTGTCTTCCAATATTTACATTGCATATATTACATGTCAAGGTATTTTTTAAAATGTGTAGTTAAATTTTCTTCATTTCTTGGTCAGATTTTGTCCATTTGTTGCAAAAATACCTTAAGTAGCAGGGTGATTCGGTGATACTTGAACTCTATTTTGTTACTGACAAATTACCCAGCCTTCTTTATAGTACAAAACTAACAAAATAAAAGTATATATCTACAGCATATTTTCTTACACATACTATCTAGAACATTAAAGAAGAATGACACACAGATTGTACAGAGTGCAAAATGCCTTTCTCAGGTTAAAGAGACCCAGTTACTCTTCCATTCCTATATTTTTTCTCCTACACTCTATCTCTTCCATTTCTGTTCCAAACACCTTCCTCCTTGCAATCTGCTGTACACCCACTATCTCTTAGTGCTCTTAGCTCCTACCCTTATTTCTCTGTCTCGTTTCCTTCTATATCATCTTTAAATCTTTTTTTACCCTCTTCTTCTACACCTTCCATTCACTTGACACTTTATTTAATCTTTCTTAGCCTATAATATTCTTCTTATTGTCAAGTTTCTGTTTCACCTCCTGTATGTACCTTATTACTTATTTGTCCATAATATTCAAATGTACTTAGATAATATATATATTAAAATGTACTTAGATGATATTTTTTTTCTTACATATACTATCTAGAACATTAAAGAACTTCTTCTTCTTCTTCTTTTGGCTGTTCCTGTTAGGGGTTGCCACAGCAGATCAACTGTTTCCATTTCTTCCTGTCCTCTGCATCTTGCTCTGTCACACCAACCACCTGCACCTGCATGTCCTCTCTCACCACATCCATAAACCTTATCTTAGGCCTTCCTCTTTTCCTGTTACCTGGCAGCTTCATCCTTAGCATCCTTTTCCCAATATACTCTGCATCCTTCCTCAGCACATGTCCAAACCAACGTAATCTAGAACATTAAAGAAGAATATTCCCGGGTTACAACATTATCTGAAGAGACAGATCAGAGAAAAAGGGCAGAGGTGTTGAAATATTATTCCAAAATCATCTTACCTTATAACAACTTGATTACAATACCCATGAATTCAAAGCTGTAGAACTAATTATTGTCAAATTAAAAATAAGTTCCAACAAACATATAATTATTGCAGGTGGCTATATACCACCAGGCAATAACATCACTGTAATGGAAAGCCTGCTTAATTGGACCTCCAACTCCCTTCCACATGAAACCATACTATTAGGAGACTTCAATACTGACTGGCTTCACTGCTCCAGCCATAACCCCTCTGCCTTCATAAACTTCCATAAGTTTATCCAAACTATAACCACCCCCACTCGAATTGACAAAACTTCCAAACTCCAGTCCATCTTAGATTGGATCCTGGTATCTGACCCCGCTCTTGTCCAGATACCCTAAGTGACCATTATCCAACCTACTTAATTAGGAACAGATCCCAAACCATCAACCAACCTATCCTCAGAGTAGTTAGAAACAAAAAAAACTTTATAGCTACTGATCTCATCAATACTCTAAAAAGCTGTAACTGGACCCCCCTAAAACATCTATCTATAGACGATGCCGTTGAGTACTTCAACACAACCTTAATAAAAATCTTAAACCATCATGCACCCCCTAGAACCATTAGAATAAAAACTAACTATGCCCCATGGCTAAGAAAAGATACTAAAACTATAATGAAAGAAAGGGACAAGGCCTGGATTCAATATCAGAAAAACAAAACCACTACTTTGAGACAAAACTATGTAGACCTTATAGGTTCATAGGTTCATAGGTTAGTACTAGGCTATCTTCCCTAAGGCATTTATAAGCCTAGCCTAGCCAGAGAGTATGTGGCTTACACCACCCCTTAGGATGAGAATATTACGCCCTTTTAGGGTTTAGTTTACTATGCCTCTGTCTAGTAGTGACACAGAGATGACCCCCGGGGTAAACCTACGATCTCCCATCCACTCGTCAAGATTTCTCTTGAATAGAGTCAGTGAGGGGCTCTGCCTAACATGGACTGGGATTCTGTTCCAGAGTGTAGGGAGCCTCTGGGTTATGAATCTGTCCCTCCAGCACGTCCTATTTATTTCTGTGTTGAGGTTTAAGTCACTTGTTCTCGTGGCTCTGATGGATTTGGATTTTCTGAGGTGGAGCATGTCCATTAATTCAGGATTGGACATGGCCTTGTACGTCAGGCACAGATCACCTCTGAGTAGGCGGTATGCACTGAATAGAGCTGGAGTTTTTCAGTCGGGCAGCATATGACATATGTTTAAGACCCTTTATCCTCTTGGTGAGGAACTTTTGGGGTCTTTCCAACTGCTGCAGGTGTCGGGTGAGATACATCCCAAATGGGGCATTGTACTCAATCATTGGCCTGATAAGAGAAGAGTACAGGGGCACAATGACCTCTCTTGATCTAGATGTGAAACCCTTCATGATAAGGTGGGCAATATAGAAGGTCTTCCTAACCACTTTGGCAATGTGAGTGTCAAATGAGAGGTTACTGACAACCTGGGTCCCTAGGTCCCTGATTACCTCTTCCGTACTTAATGGATTACCGCCTATGTGGTAATTTGTCGGTACCTTGTTTTTCCCAAAGGGTATGACTATACATTTTTTGGCATTCAGCTTAAGGCCACGGCTCTGGCACCAATTATCCATTTCTATGAGGCCTCTCTGAAGGATGTTTGTGTCTGCTTGAGTATCAATTATGGCGCCCAGTTTGCAGTCATCTGCGAACTTTGTCAGCCAACTTTGTTTAGGGGGGAGGGGGAGGAGAAATTTGCACTGAACCTGTCTGCCAGAATGTTGGCAATGTCAGTGGGTTCAGTGTATTTTGTGTCATTTTGGACTAACTCTGAGCATATCTGGGAGTTTCCACCCAGGTTTCTAACATAGCTAAAGAAGGCCTTGTGATTGTCTTTTGTGTCTTTTACGATTTTTCTCTCAAAGTTGGCCTTGGATGATTTTATGAGTGATCGTAGTTTTTTGCTAGTACTGATCAGAGACACCTTCCCTTTTAGGGATTTTGCTCTGTCATGTAGTAGCTTCCTCCTCCTGTTGTAAAGTTTGTTTATGGCTGGGGTCCACCAGACCGGGCGCCTGCCTTTGGGGGAATGGGTCTTGGTTTTATTTGGGATTGCATGATCCATGCATTCTTGAAGGTGCCCATAGAAGGCATTTGCAAAGGATTCAGCAGTGTGGGTTGTGGTTTCCACTGGCCCAGGGGCCTTGAAGGATACCACTTCAGTCTTGAGAAGTGTGAAGTTTGCTTTTGAGAAGTTCTTCACTGTGGTCTTTTGTGCAGGGGGTGGGGGCGGGATGTGGATTTCCAGTGAGATTAATTTATGGTCTGATCTTACCAAAGAGGGATATACTTCCGGTGTGGAGCATTGTGTCCCCATGTTTGTGATGATCAGGTCTAGTATATTTTCTCCTCTTGTGGGAATGGTGACTAGTTGTTCCATTGCATTTGAGTTTATGAATTCTAGGAACCTTTGGGCTAGGGTGTTGGGGCTTGAGTAATGTTCCCAGTCTATGTTTGGGTAGTTGAGGTCTCCCAAAATGATGGTATTTGGAGAGACATTCATACTCTCCAGTGTCTTCAGGAAGGCTGTGTGGGGTTCCTGAGTTTGAGAGGGTGGTCTGTAGCATGCTACAAACTGTAAGGCAGTTTTGCCTATGGTTAGTGGCACCTGGATAGTCTCCGATGCTTCGTGCATTGCCACTAACCTGGAGGTGTGGGTATCTTTGATGAAAATGGATACTCCCCCTCCTTTTGTGGTTCGGTCCAAGTTTTGGGGCCGAAAAGCATGATATGAGGTAAAACCTGATAGTGCTGGGGTGCTCTCAGGAGCCTTGAACCAGGTTTCAGTCACTGCACAGACATCGATGTTCTCCATACTGAGGAGGGCTTCGAGGGTGTGCATCTTGAGGTTTAGACTTCTGGCACTGAGCAGGATTACCCTTAGTTTTTTTTCCACTTGTGTTTTCTAGGGAGTTAGGTTTGTCATTTGAGCTCCGTAACAAAGCAAAAAAACAAATCAAACTAGACAAATAATAAGTTCATAGGTTAGTACTAGGCTAACTGCCCTTGCAAGCCATTTTAAGCCTAGACAATTATCCCTTGTGAGATTCAAACCCTGCACCTTGAGTTTGTAAGGCAAACACATTAACCATTAGGCCACCCTCCCAATCCAGCTACTATACAAGCATGCAAGAAAAATATGCTCACAACCCACAAAAATTCTGGGCCAGAATAAATGGTATACTGCAAAGTCCACGACTCCAACCCCTGTGCTTCCAAATAACCATGAAAACATTCCTACTCAGTTTAACAAATTCTTTACCAAAACAGTCCAGACTTTTGCTAGTGCCCAAAATAGTACTAGCAGCCCCACACCAATAACTACCCCAACCCACCCCAATATACAAAACAATAGCCCCAGTTTTCACCTCCACTCTGTATCCACCAAATCAGTATCTAAACTCCTTGGTAAACTTAAACCA